>NC_056737.1:425874192-426084192 GCF_019279795.1 Protopterus annectens
AATAGATCATTGGTGAAGAGTGAGAATAGTAGGGGAGCAAGTATGGAGCCTTGGGGAACACCGAGTGTTACAGGAAGTCAAGAAGATAGGTTATTATGCCAGACAACTGATTGTTGGTGGGCAGTTAGATAGCTGTGAAACTGATCAGTAGCTGATTGGGAAAAGGATAGGTCAGTGAGAACAGAGAGTAGTAATTTGTGTGAGACCATGTCAAAAGCCTTGGATAGATCCAGAAATATAGCAGAGGAGAACATGCCATTATTTTTATGATGAAGGATAGCGTTAGTGAAAGAGAGCAAGGCGGTAGTAGTAGTAATTGATAAATTAATTTGAGATGTTTCTTTTCTATAATGTAATGATAACTTCAGGCATATTTTATGCCCTGCAACAGTTTGCGAGTTATGAGGGAGAGGGACAGAGCACATATAAGCCTACCTCTCAACCTCATAGCCAAAAATAATAGGGAAACAAAGACATGCTATTTTATAAACATAGAATGTCACTAGAATAACAGCTTTTGCACCAGCATACATTTGTTCAAGGATATGAAGTATGAAACTCTAGTATTTGGCATTAATTACCAACTGTAATAAGCCATGATTTATGAGGGCAGGAAAAAGGAGACAGTGAGGACATTCTGACAATACATAGACAGATAAGGGGTACATGGTGTGCTTTTGTGTGTGCTGTGTGTAAATGTGTGGGACAGTGAATGGGGTGTGCCTGTGCTAACTCAATGCATAGGCCACCAGTATTAATTACCATAGGAAGTACTGATTTGCATTTAAGGTAGATAATGGTGATTCAGAGACATGCAAATTATCCAGTAATGAGGTCTTTCCTTACTGCAGCTAATGTGTCTTTGAATTGAAAATGATCTCATTGTAGAAACAGCTCCTTTTTACTGCAGCTCTTACTGTGGGCAGTGGGACTGTTTCTGAATCTTTGGGTATATTCAGGCAGCTTGAGGAAATGGAGAAGTCAACCATGTATAACAAAATGTTATAAATGTGATTATTTTATGCATTATCCATTCTAGTACTTTATTTAACACGTGTGTTTTGTCCTAATACTCATACCTCCACTTTCTCTTCTCCCCTTCTGTTCCCAGCACTACTACCTGGGTGTCACCCTGTCTAGGACTGCTGCCTCCACCCCAAACTAAGGATCATTGCCAAACCTCTCTGGGATTCTTTCCCCTAAAGGACATAAGAAAGTACTTTTTATACTGTCTGTTACCTAAAAACACAATTGTTATTTTCACCCTAAGTGCAACTTGTAAAACCCAAAGCCAGGATAGCCAGCAGCCAAACCCTTCCCCCTCCCAATCAACAGAGCAACTATTCTCAATAACCTTCTAATCAACCCCTGTGTTAACCTGCCTTAACATTTAGAGCTGCAAGCCCTGTGAATAGCTCCTCCCAGGTCTTCTTCCCGCTGCAACAAATTCTACATTGTACTATTTTTCTCTCAAACAACCACTATACTTCCAACTTTGTTATCTGATAGACCAAGTCCTACCCCACTACTTCTATAGACTTCTTGACTGTACAAAGTATTATCTCCTTAAACAAACCCATTCTCATATGTACAAAGTATTATCTCCTTAAAAAACTCACCTTAAACAATCAGTACTCCACTGATTGTTTTACCTGCTTTTTCTTCTTCTTTTTCTCTTAGACTTACTCATCCCTAAACTGAAACCATTGTATTACCTCATAATACTTCATCTCCTCACAGCCTATGAATTCCACTACCTGCCTAATTTTCAACACTCTAAAACCTCTCTATCCATTACTTACCAACATACTTAAACCCTAAACTATTACCAACTCCTACTAAAGTTCACCAAACTCATACAAAATTTATGTAATCTCATAGCCGATGGTGACATCCATCCTAACCCTGGCCCAAGCTCACCAACCATCAATAACCCCATAGATGTAACTGCTACCAACATAAGAAGGTCAGATAATGCCCCAAAATCATTTCTAATCTGTCACCTAAATATCAGAAACCTGGCTTAAACCCACTATCACTGACAATGAAATATTACCCCCAACTACAATATAATAAGACTTGAGTAGCCATCCTATACAAATCCTCTCTAGAGTTAACTACAATTTAAATCCCCCCCAAACCAAATAATTACACACAACAAAAATCTCATCTCAAAATTCAACTCAACAAAACACAAAGCTATATATAGTATATAGTTTATATCCTCCAGGCACATACACACCTTAGAGCAAACACACACACTTATCCTCCCTCCCTCCCCCCCCCCCCAAATATACTTGAGACTTTCAACTTCAACGACAACTTGTTCAGCACATTTCCCCCACCCCCACCCAATTAATCATGGTTTCTTTCTCCCAAACTATTACTAACCCCACCAGAATCAACAAATCTAACAAAAGGAAAGCATTATAGACTGGATCTTAATAAATAACAATCCTAAGTTGTACAAAGCAGGTATCTAACCTATATAATGAAGACATGCCCCAACAAACCACCTAAGAACTTTAACCTAAACAGTTTCTAATCTGATCTAAGCCTATGCAGATGAAACACTACCCTTGACAAAGCAGTCACAGAATTCAACACCACCTCCAAACATAGATATAGAAACAGCACCATGGCTAACCTATCCTACTAGACAAAAACTCACTTCTAGAAATAGAGCATGGTCCTCATGGAGAGCCAACAAACCCTCACAAGCCCACATAACATACAAACAGATTAGAAATGAAGCTCTATTATGTTAGACAAACAAAACTACTATTTAAACACCAAAATCAGCCCAATCTATCTCCTCTTCTTCTTCCACAGCCTCACCTACTCAATTCCTACAATAGCATACCCCTCCATCTGGAAAATCCACACATTCTTCCACTTCATTAGAACTCTCAAATTACAGACCTAGCCAAACTAATGGAGAAATGCATACAGAAATATGGTTTTAGATCTCACACAATAAATCACAACCGTAATCAAAATCTGGTCAATCACAGCCTGTCCATAGATAATTCAGTATGCAACTGTCAATGATCTGCCCATAAAATAAAATAAAATAAAATGGAAATGGTGTGATAAAAGCAAGGAAACATTTCTTACATAGAGCAGTAAGAGTTCACAGAGTTATAAAAACATACCTTATTTTCATAAACATTGTTGGACTAGGTGTACAAGACTTGTATGCCCTGCAGTAGTACATGGTCCAGACATCAGTATGATTCATAAAACACAATCTCTCTCTACTGTGTGATCGAACACTGTCAGACTGATCTGCTATGTACTGCATAGGACTAATGAGGTATATGTTTGTTGAGTTCATGGAGAAATGCCATTAAAAAATTATTTCTGAAATAGTTGTGAGAGCTGCTTGACTTCCAATTAGCAATTTTGAATGTCACTTGATGTCTTTAATTGCATCCATTATAGAGTAAAGCAAGTGTAAAACACCTTTCATCTTAAAAAAGAAAGGTATAATGATTTTTTCTACTGCTTTATAAAATGTTCTGATAAAATCCTTTAATTTTAATCCATTCATTTTCAGATCTGGCTTCAGCATTTGCTAGTAAATAAATTATACTAAATGCTTAAGACTGGATGAGCAATATTCATACATATACATGCAGAGATATGTATTGAGCAATATTCATGCATACACATGCAGAGATATATTCAAAGCCATGGTGGTATGGCGGTAGCGTTGTTACTTCACAGCAAGAGGTTCTCCCGTTCAATTCTCGGCTTGGCTTGGGAGTGCCTTCTGTGTGGAGTCTGCATGTCCTCCCCGTGGTTGGGTAGCATTCGAAAGACATGCGTGTGTAAATGGGTGTGCCTTCATTGAAGGTTGGGTGTCGAGCTGGCACCTCGGCATTTCGTAAAAACATCTACTGCCAATCATTAGCGGACTAGAGTTCCGCTGTGGCGACCCTTTACCGGGAAAAAGCCGAAAGACAAACAACATGCATGCAGAGATATATAGGATAACCATGTCATTGGCTTAGCTGTGAACTGGTACAACTGCTATAGTTCATGTAACTGAAGGCCAGGTTTAATTAAAGAGCTCAAGGCAGCAAAGGATTGGCCACAAATAGAAAAGTTTAGCTTATTACAAGTCTGCCTAACAGGAGACAGAGCCTTCTCTTATACCATAGAACTTGCATGTCTCCAGGTGTAGGTAACAGTGAACTCTACAGGGTTAGTCCAGGCAAGCATGGTGTCATCTGCCAGCTGAAAGGTCTTCTTCTTCTTCTTTTTTTTGGCTACTCCTGGTAGGGGTCGCCACAGCAGATCATCTGTTTTCATTTCTTCCTCTTCTCTGCATCTGCTCTGTCCTCTCTAACTACATCCATAAACCTTACCTTAGGCCATTCTCTTTTCCGCTTACATGACAGCTCCATCCCTAGCATCCTTCTCCCAATATGCCCAGCATTCCTCCTCAGCACATGTCCAAACCAATGCAATCTCACCTCTCTGGCTTTGTCTCCAAACAATCCAACCTGAGCTGATCCTCTAATATACTCATTTCTAATCCTGTCCATCCTCGTCACACCCAATGCAAATCTTAACATCTTTAACTCTGCTACATCCAGCTCTGACTCCTGTCTTTTCGTCAGTGCCACCGTCTCCAACCCATATAGCATAGCTGGTCTCACTACCCTCTTATGGACCATCCCTTTCATTTTTACTGGTACCCATCTGTCACAAATCACTCCTGACACTCTTCTCCACCCACTCCACCCTGCCTGCATGCTCTTCTTCACCTCTCTACAACACTCACCATTACTCTGAACTGTTGACCCCAAGTATTTAAACTCATCCACCTTTGCCAGCTCTACTCCCTGCATCCTCACCATTCCTTTGTCGGGACTCCTGTCTGATCTTGTTTGTCAACTTTTCCATCACCATTCTGATCCTTGATGTAATTCCACCTCCACCTTAAATGCATCTGTCACTCCTACTGCAGACTTCACCAGTGTCACACTGCCCTCGTACATATCCTGTACTAATCTTACATGCTTCTCTGCCACTCCCGACTTCCTCTTACAATACCACAACTCCTCTCCAAGCACCCTATCATATGCCTTCTCTAAGTCCACTAAAACACAATGCAAATCAAGGTTATCCATCTGTAGTTTACTACACCTGCTGCACATCCTTATTCTTAAAAAAAACTGGTAAAACACTTCACATAGCCCCTAACTCATAAATCATTATAGGGCACACACATATATATATATATATATATATATATATATATATATATATATATATATATATATATATATATATATATATATATATGCTTAAAATAAATAATTAAATATGTATTCATATCCAGTAAATGTGCCTGGTGGTGTTGTAAAAATTGATTGATTAGGATACTTTTGATGCTGAGATGGAAATAGACATTATATTAATAATCATTGTTTGTTTTTGAGAGGAAGGCAACAACTTTAGGTCTAACAAATCTATGGTCTGTGCAGTGTCCCCATATCAGCTATACATTACAGTGAGTCATAGGAAGAATAAATACAAATCCTGCAGATATGCATATTCCTTTACTTGAAGGGATATAAAGATAATAATATTATGTACCCCTTATGTCATATGTCTCTTTAGTTTGAAATGAAGTACATTATCTGTGTCAAATGTGTTATTAAGCTCTTGTATTTTTTATTTATATGACCTCTTTTTTAAACACCTTTATTGAATTATCACTTGTGACATAGGCACATTTACATTTATGTAAAAGTAATCGAACTGTATTAACAAGTTAAAATGAACAAACATTATGATTCACATATATTGCTATACATCATATAACCTAAGCGATGTTACATAAATTATTCAATTCCTGACCCTTTTTTAAACAAAAAGCATCTTTATTAAACAATCACTTACGACATAAGCAATCATACATTTATATAAATGAAAACAAACCATACCAACATAATCCTAGTTGCAAGCATTTTACATCACAAACCATACTGACACACTCCCAGTTGCAAACATTATACATCATTTATAATCTACATAATCATTTTCAGTCAAACATTACATAGCTCATTTAAGCCCTACCTTCTTCTAAACCTTATTCCTTGCCTGTATGTATTATTCCCACAATTTCCATTTTTCCTGTGTAGTTTGCTCCTTCCTTTTTCTAAAGATCTCAATTCCAGTTGTTTTATCTCTGTTACTATATTTACTACTTCTAATATAGTTGGTTTAGATTTTGATTTCCATTTTCTAGTAATTGCTTTTTTGGTGGCCACCATAATTAGAGACAGCAAGGCCTTACCATATCTAGGTAATTCTGATTCTGTATCATAGCTCAGAAAAATCATTTCCCTCATCACATCATTCAGCCCACCTAGCATCTTTGACAGTGGATCCTGCAGGAAATCCTTAATGTCTGCCAACTCTCTGCACTCCCAGGAAATATATTCCCAATTACCTCTTTCTTCCCATCACATCTCTAACATTTGCTATCTTCCCGTGGAAAAATTCTACTTGGGTTATAAAAATATCTATGTAAACATTTTCAAGCAAAAATCCTGCATCTTCTAGATTTTGTTGCATATTTGGGAGACATACAAATATCCTACCATTGTTTCTTTGTGAATTGCCTAGCCAATCTCTCCTCTTAGTCCTTTCTAACCTCCTCTGATTGATTCTTATAGTTATGCAATATTTTATATGAACTCTTGTAACAAAAATGCACCATTTTGTAACAGTCTTCTGATCTTCCTTTCTTTTGTCTATGTCCTTACTCTGCACAGTACTATTGATACGACTTAATAACTTTTATTAAATAGGATACAAAGAATGTTTTCTCTGATGCTGGCTTCTCTACAGTATGGTAAATGTATACCCTGTGGGGATCTCATTTCCCCTCCCTCATCATATACTCTAGGTTCATGATTTCCTTTTCATATGTGAAGTACATAATTTGCCTAACAGGATTCATCCACCGTTGTCTGTCTGTCTTTTGGCTTTTCCCTGTTAGAGGTCGCCACATCAGAACTCTGGTCCGCTAATGACTGAAAATGAATTTTTACGGTGTCGAGTTGCCAGACTGGCACCCAACCTTCAAAGAAGGCACACACACACATGCATTCACCTACCTGCATGTCTTTAAATTCACTCGACCATGGGGAGGACATGCAGGCTCCACACAAAAGGCACTCCAGCCAAGAATCAAACCTGAGAACCTCTTGCTGTGAGGCGACAATGCTAACCGCTGCACCACTGCGGCAAATATGTCAACAACATAATTACTTTCTCTTGCTCGGTATTGTGGACATTCCAAAACTAAATTGAATGTTTTCCTTTCAGTAAAAGCCTAGAGGCATGTATTAATGATTTACTTGAATAACTAATTAAGCTAGGTAACAGCTGTTTAACATCCTTCAGCATACAAGTTAAAATGTGATGTGCACAAATTCAGACTACATCAGCACTAAACCTCACTTACACAAAGGGGTTCCTGCTGCACATAAATTTATATAGTAATCATGCCTGTTTAACTTCTGACAGCTTCATCTAAACTGTACTTTTTATTTAAAATGGTTTTGGAAAAGCTGTTTGGTCAGCAAGGATGTGCTAAGATGGAGTATGTGGACAACACTTGTTGATAGGGCTTTGATCATCCAGCACTTAAGGCAAGGAAATGTTTATCAGGAAAAGACTGGGAAAAAGTAAAAATAGCCTAACTAGCTAACAGAATTTTGACTTCCTCTTTCAGTCTATGTGAAGTGGCAGCCTGTAAATGTTCTGAACCTATGGGAACCATGCTACTGCTATATTACATATAGTAGTACAAAACCCTTTAAAGGAAAAAACATAGAGGTAATATAATTTGTGAATACTTATTAGTCTTAGGTTAAAAATAGAATGAACATATTTAGATTTTTTTAGCTTTTATGTTTTATTTTCTGAATAAATATGAAAATATGTATTCACATCAGAAACAAGATTCTATGTACAATGGTATTATTTGTATAATTTGGTGATTGGGTTACTCTAGCTCTTCATAGCCACACAAAGTGTGGATCCTCATGTGACCCAGAACAGAAAAACACACAAATAATAATTAAGAAGCAACAGCAGAGGGAGGTCCTAAATATTAGTTTTTTGTCTTATTATATTGGTTGAATAACAGGCAATAATAGCTATGCCTAATAATGCTATCTTCTGTTAAGTGAGTACTGTGCACTTGCTAACTGGAGTCTAATAATATTTTCCTAGGGAAAACAAATATACAAAACATAACAAAGATCATGAAGAAGGTAAAGGGAAGAATTATAGCTGATAAGCAGATGAATCATACACCAATGCACTGTACGAACATGTACACAAATGCATGGATCTCGCCATACCCAATAGAACTGACGCTCTCCTCCAAAAAAAAAAAAGAAGCCAACCTGGTGGCCTCCTGCCATAAACAAACTCTACAACAGAAGGAGGAAACTGATGCTGAATAAGGTGAAGTACCAAAACTGGAAAAACTCCCTTATCAGCCAGTTGAGATCCCTTCATCAAATCCTCTAAAGCTAGTTATGAAAACAGAATTGCAGCAGATAGTAAAGACAACCACAAGGCCTTCTATAGTTATGTAAAGAATCTCCATGGCAATACCCAGATTTGTTCTGAGCTACTGCACAATGGTACCTCCTATGCTGAACCAACAGATATTGCCAATATACTAGCCAACAGATTCAGTGCCAACTTTACCCCCCCTCCAAAGGACCAATCACAATACCAGTAGATTGCCAGGCACCCAGTATTACTGCTGCACAGGCTAAAACAGCACTGTCCAAGGCCAAGAATACAGCTTTTATGGGACCTGACAATATCCCTGACTGTGTTCTACATGAACTACAGAGTGAACTGACATCTCACCTGAGTGCCCTGTTCAATCACAGCCATACCTCAGGCTTTGTCCCTACCAAATGGCACACTGCTACAGTCATCCCTCTCCATAAAGGAGGAGCAACTACCGACCCTGGGAACTATTGCCCCATTGGCCTGATGAGTCTGATATGCAAAGCTATGGAATGCATCATCATGGACCTAATACACAAGGATATAGGGAATCTCCAAACTCTGGATCCCACACAGTTTGGTTTTGTGAAGGGTAGATTATGCCTACTCAACTTGGTTGACTTCTTTGAGTCAGTCACCAGAGCTGTGGATGAAGGCAAGGTGGTTCATACAGACTACCTTGATCTGGCCAAGGCCTTTGATACCATTCCTCACTCAGGAATCATCGAAAAACTTACTTAAGCTAGGCATCAACCCCTATATTACTAGGTGGGTTACAAACTGGCTCACAGATAGAATCCACAGTGTGAAAGTAGCTGACTCCAAGTCAGACTGCTGACTAGTCACTAGTGGAGTCCCAAAGGATTTGGTCCTGGGTCCTCTCCTGTTTGGTATCTACTCTGAAGTCCAGGCCAACATGAAGGAACTCTGGCTGACAAAGGTCACAGATGATTGCAAGTTGGGAGCTATTATTAACTCGAGGATTTCAATTCTGCACTATTAGAAATTTTGGAAAGAGGTGAAGATGTGAAGAGGATGTATAGAAAAAATCCAAGGAATGCAAGGTTTTTCATCATCCCAAAATTCACGAACCCACCGGCTCATTTTACAAAATGTGGGATTGTTTCTAGACTCGGTGTTAAAACAACATCTTCACAAAGTGCAGGCAAAACACCAGAGAAGTTTTGATGTAAAAGACATGTTGTGGGAACAGGATTTTTATTGGAGTCTTTATACACAGGTATCAACACATTTTGGGGTTTGGTGTCCATAGAGAGAATGCTGGGTGAAGGTCCAAGAACCAACTATATAATACAACTGTTGGAATTCTGTCTAACTCACAACTGCTTTGAGTTTGATTTTGCAGAATGAAGGGACAGCTATGGGGCATATGCTATTCTCTTTATGGCCTTTTTTGAAAAATTCTATTATTTATACTAACAATTTTTACAGGACAAAGGTGGTCAAATATAGACGATTTATTGATGACCTTTTGTTTTTATGCAATTTGACACATTCATTTCGAAATTAAAGGAAATCCTTATGGCTTGGACTTCATTTATATTAAGTAACATCCAGTATCTGGATGTTGAATTTTATGTTAGACCTTTCTACAAAGAAACAGCTGCAGATAATTTTTGCATGCTATTAATTAATGCTTTGCCCACAGGTGAGTTCAATATTTCTGATTTGAGTTTGGTGGGTAGTGAGTTTGATAAAATAGAAAGCAAATTGAATTCAAGGGGTTAAATTGGGCCTCCCAGTGAAACTCTGAGAGGCATGAGGAAAATATGGTCAGAAAGAGAAGTTTAGGTGGACAAGGTTTTAAGTACAATTGGTCGGCAAACAATGAAGCAGAGGCCATTGAACAGGACAAATTATTTTTTGTCACCAAATTTTCTCAATTTTCCGAAGTTTTGAGGGACACAGTGCTCAGTTTGTGGCCATTGGTCTTGGGAGATGATAGAGTAGGGAAGTTTTTCCCTAGCAAAATCATCTTCTCTTACGGCAGATATCCTAACCTTAAGGAGATCCTGAATACTAGGCATTTTTCAAGGAGTAATATTAGTACATCAAAGGTAGGGACATACAAATGCGGCAAATGTAAGGTCTGCAGCAAAGTGAAGAACTTAGATGGCACAAAGATCAACAATAAGAGGTATAAGGCTTTGGAATATTATGACTGTAACTCGGGAGGAGTGGTGTATATCATTGGGCAAACTTAAAGTTAAGTTAAGAATAATGGAACATCTAGGAGATATTAGGCACAGTAGACAGGATAGCCCAGTACAGCAGATGGATTTATATTTTGTGAGGATACTGGATTTAATAAGAAATTATTAGAAATGGAGTCCAAGTTTATCTTAAATTTCAAAACTCTTGCTCCTAATGGTATGAATTTAGATATGTAAATTTTGCCAAGGTCAAAATGATGGTTATGTAAGACAGTTTTCATTCATCAAAGTAAATATTTTAGTACATTTTGATTAGCATAAGTTATTTGTAAAAGGTATATATTTTTGTATTCTTGTATTTTTGCAATCATAAGGTAAGGTGTTGTTAATTTGCACATAATGTAACATGTATTCATGAAAACTATTTGAAAAAAATTTTTGTGTAGGGGGATATATTGTACAATTGTGATTCATGCTATTTATGATATATTTAATAAGTGATACAACTAAAAGAAAAGAGAATAACCTATCTTGTACAGTCATTTGTCCATAAGTGACATGAGATGCATTAAGTATAAATGAAATCAATGTCATTCATTACAATATAGTAAAGAGAAAGAACATGCATTTTATGTATTTTATATATCTCAACATATATATGTCTTCATGCTATTCATAGTTTCATTACCTTGTTGCAAGGTTTAAGATTCTTATTTTGAAAAAGTAAAGAAATGGGTTGGCTGATTGGTTGATTGTTTAATTGTTTGATGGAGTGTTTGATTGGCATTAATATATTAAGTTAATGATATAAAAGGTGTGGTGAAACATAAGTTAAATGTATTCCTTGAGAAGGCCCAGAATGCAATAAAGAAGAAGCTTTTCTCCAGTTACCAGCGTGTCTGAGTGGGTTCCTAGTTTTTTTCTATTTATCTTGCCAGTGTTTCTTCACAGCTATTATTAACTCCCCAAGTGATGTTGACATCCTACAGAATGGCTTCACTGAGACTAACGACTGGTGTCAGAACCATGGCCTTAAGCTCAATGCCAAAAAATGTGTAGTCATACCCTTTGGGAAAAACCTGGCTCCCATGAATTACCACACTGATGGTAGTCCACCAAACACAGAAGGTGTTGTAAGAGATTTGGTAACACAGCTTGACAGCAACCTTTCTTTTGATCACCATATTGCCACTGTGGTCAGAAAGTCCTTCTATGTGCCATATCTCATTACTAAGAGTTTTGCATCCAGGAAGAAAGAGGTCATTGTCTCCGTCTACTCTTCCCTCATTAGGCCAATCATTGAGCACAATGCCCCATTTGGCATGTACCTGACTAGACACCTGCAACAACTGGAGAGGCCGCAAAAGTACCTCACAAAGAGGATCCTAGGCCTTAAACACTTGTCCTACATGGACAGACTAAAAAAACTCCGACTATTCTCTGTCTCATATCGCCAACTTAGATGCGATCTCTGCTTGACTTACAAAGCCATGTCTGACCCAGCTCTGTTAGAAATGCTAAATCTAAAGAAATCCCAATTCCTCCACACCACACACTCCAGAGACTTCAACCCCATTACCGCAATTAACAGAATGCACTGGAGGGACAGTTTCATAACCCAAAGACTGCTCATGCTATGGTATAGACTTCCCATACATGTCAAGCAGAGCACCTCGCTGACCCTCTTCAAGAGAAATCGTGATGAGTGGATGGGAAATAGAAAATTCACCCCGGGGATAACTCCAGTGGCTTTACTCAACAGAGGCATTGGGAACTAAGGTCAAGTGGCACAATGCCAGGGTAATGCTATGGCTAGGCTTGTAAAGGCCCCAGGCCCATTAGCCTAGTACATACCTATGAACCTATATGCGCCCCATTTCCATTGTGATTTCTACAACCACTTTCATCCACTCCAAGGTGGTAGCTGCAGTCTACCCCATGAAGCAATTAGTCCAAGGCAGGCATCAGCCCTGGATGGATGCCAGTTCACTGAAGGGCACACACACACACACACACACACACACACACACACACACACACACACACACACACACACACACACACACACACACACACACACACACGCACACACACACACACACACACACACACACACACACACACACACACACACACACACACACACACACACACACACACACACACACACACACACACGCACACATGCAAACTCCACACAGAGGAAACTCTGTATCAAACCAGGGGAGTCCAAGTGGTGTGAAGGTGATATACAAAGGCAACCAAGTAACATGGAGTAGATATCCTGCCTGTGATACTGACCATCAAGAGGGGCTTTGAGGAGACAGTTCCTGGATATGAGCTTTCTCTGGAATGCTTCCCTCCCACTGGAGGTGAGTTTGCATATATCTGCTGGAGGACTGCAGCTTTTGTCAGCAGTCATGAAAAAGAATATGGGGCATAGACACTGGGCACACATATGAAAAGCTTGGTCTATGAAAGACTAATGTACAATCATTTGTAAAACTGATGCTTGATCACAACTGATTGAGAAGGCACTAGTTCAATATCCTATCTGCAAAGACTAAAATGAGCATTTTTGCACCTTCTCTTTGGGAGAAAGTCCCCCCTCCCATACCCCTTGAACTTGTATACTAACTCCACAGTCACACAACAGTCAGGAAGGCAGAAATTCCCAAAACAACAGATAGCAGTCTCACACCAACAGCTATCCCATAGTACATAGACAAATGCATTGTGAGTTGTGATAAATGGAAAAGGCAACCAGCTGTGATCTAGAAATTACAATACAGCATCTGTGTAGCTAGAGCACCAAAGTATCCATGGACTTCCTGCATTGATGTCATTGTACGATGTATGTGTCAAAGTGGAGAGTAGAGGGAGGGTTCAGCAAACAACCCATCCCTGAAATGTGGCAGCCTTAGGTCTCAGTTGTTCAGTCTTCACCTCTGGAGAGAAAAGAGTAAGGATGGATGGACAGCCTCCAACACACACACGCACACGCACCACACACACACACACACACACACACACACACACACACACACACACACACACACACACACACACGAGGCTTTAGCTCGGCAGGCTGGGAATCAAAACAGAATTACAATACTTCTAAAAACTAGTGTGGTCTCCTTTAAGGCCCCTGAGCCAGTGGTAAACATTACTCAAACCGCTGAATCACTTACAAATGCCTTCTACCAGCACCTACAGGACTGCATGGATCAGGCAATCCCAAACAAAACTAAGACTTTTTTGTACAGTCTGGTGGACCCCAGCCATAAACAAGCTCTACAACAAAAGGAGGAAGCTACTACAAGATAGAGCAAAATCCTTGAAAGGTAAGACACCTTTGATCATTATAAGTAAAAAACTAAGAGCTCTCATAAAATCATCCAAGGCAAATTTTGAGAGAAAAATCGCCAAGGACTCAAAAGACAATCATAAGGCCTTCTTTAGCTATGTTAGAAACCTAGGAGGAAACTCCCAGATATGCTCAGAATTAGTTCAAAATGATGTGAAGATTACTGAACCTACACACATTGCCAACATACTGGCTGACAGGTTCAGTGCAAACTTCTCCCCAAAAGAAGAGATATCTATACCAGAGGATTGTAGCCCCCAAACATCTCCAACGCCCAGGTGAGAACTGCTCTCCAAGGCAAAACACAACATCCATGGGACCGATGGTGTCCCCGGCTGTGTGCTCCATGAACTCAATGAGGAATTAAACCCGCAGTTAGACAGCTGTTTAATCTTAGCCTCACCTCAGGATACATACCCAAGGAGTTGGTCCCACTTCATAAATCCCATTAGCTTGACAAGCCTTATCTGCAAAGCCATGGAGAGGATCATAACGGAACTCATAAATAAAGACATAGGGAACTTGCAGACTTTGGATCCATCCTAGTTTGGCTTTGTCAAAGGCAGATCATGCCTCTTAAACTTGGTTGACTTTTTCAAACAGTCACCAAGGCCATTGATGAGGGCAAGGCAGTCCATACAGCCTACCTCGACCTGGCAAAGGCCTTCAATACCCACTCAGGTATCATCGAAAAACTCATCAGCTTAAATGTAAACCCATACATCACAAGATGGGTTGCAAACTGGCTAAGTGACAGAACCCACAGGGTCAGAGTTGCTGGCGCCATGTCAGACTCAAAGCCTGTCACAAGTGGTGTCCCACAGGGCTCAGTCCTGGGACCACTCTTGTTCGCATCTACTTTTCTGAAGTAAAAGCAAACACAGGAGGGTTATGGCTGACAAAGTTTGCAGATGACTGCAAACTGGGCAACACATCTGACACAGATATCCTTCAGAAGGGCCTCACAGAAACGGATAACTGGTGCCAGAGCCATGCCCTAAAGTTAACCGCCAAGAAATGCATAGTCATACCTCGAAAACAAGGTTACCCCTAGCTACCATATAGGTGGCAATCCACTGAGCACAGAAGAAGTCATCAGGGATCTGGGGACCCAGGTTGACAGTAACTAACACTCATGTTGCCAAAGTAGTTAGGAAAACCTTCTACATTGCCCACCTGATCATGAAGGGATTCACATCTAGATCTAGGGAGGTCACCCCTGTACTCATCACTCATTAGACCTATGATTGAGTACAATGCCCCATTCGGAATGTATCTGACCCGACACCTGCAGCAGCTGGAAAGGCCCCAAAAGTTCCTCACCAAAAGGATAAAGGGTCTCAAAAATATGTCTTATGCTGCCAGACTGAAAGAACTCCAGCTCTATTCAGTCGTCAGAGGTGACCTGTGCCTGACATATAATGCCATGTCAAACCCAGATTTGATGAATGTGCTTCACCTCAAAAATCTAGATCCCTCAGAACCACAAGGAGACTTAAACCTTGACACGGTTATTAATAGAACGTGCTGGAGGGACAGATTCATCACCCAGAGACTCCCTATGCTGTGGAACAAAATCCCAGTACATGTGAGGCAGAGCACTGGCCTTGTTCAAGAGGAATCTTGACCAATGGATGGGAGATGGATTACTTCAGTGTCACTGCTTGACAGAGGCACAGCAAAATAATAGGCATAGTTTTCTTCAAGCCACATAACTATGGGCTAGGCTTATAAATGCCCTTGGGCAGATAGCCTAGTATGAACCTATGAACCTATGAAAATGACATATACATGGGACAGCTTGTTATTTATAACATTAAATAACGTAAGATTTAAGTATAATACTTATTTTGTTTGTTTGTTTTTCGGCTTTTCCCGGTAAGGGGTTGCCACAGCAGAACTCCAGTCCGCTAATGATTGGTAGTAGATTTTGACGAAATGCCGAGGTGCCAGCTCGACACCCGACCTTCAACGAAGGCACGCCCATTTATGCACGCATGTCTTTTGAATGCTACCCAACCGCGGGGAGGACATGCAGACTCCACACAGAAGGCACTCCCAAGCCAAGCCGAGAATCGAAAGGGAGAACCTCTTGCTGTGAGGTAACAACGCTACCGCCGTACCACCGCGGCATACTATAATATTGTCTGGCACCATCTGAGAGGATGACCAGATTTTAACAAGAGCACAGTGTAATGAGATTTTCACAGTGCCTCAGGTTATTTTCTGTTGACTGATACATATCTTCTTTTCATACAAAGTAGTGGTTGTTGGTGGCCAGTAGGACAGATGTGTGAAGTTTGATTCTCAGTGTAGGACTATGTCTGGCAAACAGAACTTACCTTTTATTTAAAAGAAAAGGAAATGAGCACCACAGCTGTTTGACACATTGATTCAGGTTGGCCTGTCAGATGAAATTATTTTATCTACATTTATAGGTCACTTAAAACATTGTTTTCTCTCTTAGGTATTTGATATTGTTTCCTGTTAACTATTTGCCACTTATTTTGAAGGGAAAGACAGTTGGGGAAGCAAAGTGAGAACTTGGATGGAGGGACTTTCTGTTCCAGTGTGGAGACTACATGTCTAGGCTTTCTATTACTATACTCTGATTGATTGGCAGTAACTGCTTTCTTTTAACATTAACATTTAATTAAAATAAATCACCAGACAGGAGCAGTTCCACGTCAGTGCAATACAATCATCTTAATTAATAAAACTGTAGGTGATTACTTCAATCTTTTAAAACAGACTTCATCAGACCTTAATGGGCGAGATCAGATCATGCATAGTAAATTATCACAGCCAATCAGATAAGAATAGAATTTTCATAACAATCAGCAAGTGCTTAAAAACTAGCTATGGTGGCTTTAGAAAAGATAATCCTTGAGACGTTCTCAGTGTGTGTGTTGATTTTCCTAGTTTTGAGGTTGTGCTGTCAATATTCCAGACATTAACATTATGAATGTTTGATGAGGAGTCCTAGACCCATATATGTAGATGTGTGTGTGTGTGTGTGTGTATATATATATATATATATATATATATATATATATATATATATATATATATATATACATAATACACACACACACACACACACACACACACACACACACATATATATATATATATATATATATATATATACATACATATATAGTGTGTGTGTGTATATGTATTTTTTCACTATTGCAGTGCAACAGGTCTCTTTTTTATCTCTGTGACTGAGTTGCAGCTTCTTCTATGTACCTATTTTATATATTTTGTTTATTTTTATTTGTATTTGTTTTCCAGGGTAGAGCACTGATCTCTGTGGACCTTTTTCAGACTTAGCCTGGGAACAGTATCTGGTTAAATGACTTGCTCAGTGTCACATAGTTAGGCAATGGAGGCTGAGGGAATCAAACCTTCACTACTGGACCACAGGAAACAGATTGTTAACACCTCCTTAATCCTCTAAGCAGACTGCCAGAACACACACACACACACACACACACACACACACACACACACACACACACACACACACACACACACACACACACACACACACACACACTATCTTCTTCTTTCAGCTTTTCCCAGTTAGGGGTCACCACAGTGGATCACCTATCCGCTCATGATTGGCAGTGGAGCTTTACAGTGTTGAGTTGCCAGCCCTGTGCCCAACCTTCCATGGAAGGCACATGCACACACTCATGCCTAGGGCCAATTTAGAGTGTCCAATCCACCTACATCATGTCTTTGGGATGTGGAGGAAACCGGAGGACCCGGAGGAAACCCACGCAACCACATGGAGAACATGCAGACTCCGCACAGAAGGCATCCCAACCGAGGATTGAACCGGAGGACCTCTTGCTGTAAGGCAACAATGGTAACTGCTGCACCACCGTGGCCGCCCACACACACACACACACACACACACACACACACATATATATATATATATATATATATATATACACATAGTTAGATTTTAGTGATGTCAACATGTTAGCAATTGCCAATGTGTTAGTAATGGCACATGCAGGCCTATAGCAGGATCTAGCTTAGACTAGATTCAGAACCTGTGATGGTGATGGTGATGATGTTTAGTGGTCATTCCACAACCAGCTAGGACGTTACTTTCCCTATTTTTCTTTATTTAAGGAAACTGGCATACACTGAAGCTAACTCTCAACAGATGCACATTCCCTCACAAAACTAGAGAAAAGGATTCAGTTTCTTATATTCCTTAAATGACTAATATGAGCATCAGTCTTGTTAAGATAAAGTGATAAGATTCAGGCAAGCTATAGTCTCTCTGACCTTTGTTCAGTTCAAACATTCTCAGTATACATGCTGTGTGACTAATCAAGTCACTTAGATCAGTCCTACTGGAACACTGCTGGAAACATCCATTTATGTTTACTGGGTCTCTTCCAGTTAATCAAACAGTAATATAATCTAAATGGAAGGTGAGCTGTTAAAAGTATAAAAGTATACCCCCCCCCCTTTTGGCTTACCGTTTGTCCTCTTGATCTTGATCTTAACCCCAGATAATGGATGGCATTTGCAGGTAGCATAAGTCTGTATGTGTTTTAAATGTCTAAAAAAAAGTTATAATGCAGTGGTTATCAAAGCTAATGAAGTACAAGGTAATAAAATAGTTTTAAGACATGTTATTGTGACTTTACTGATCCTAAGTTTTCTCTCATATGTGCAGTTGGCAGGTATTGATGGGACTCTGGCATTTTTGCACGATACAGACTTTAGACTATATAAACGTTTGTTGCCTCACTGTCACCATCATAATATTTACACACTCATAATGCTGCACTTCACCCATTCACTTCGTACAAAGTCAAAATCATTATAACAGATGTGCAGCAGATGTAGTATGCTGGTCACTTTTTATGAAAACTATTTAATAACTAAATACTTAATGTTCTTAGCATTTTGGCAGAAGAAGGAGAAGGGTGTGGGAGGTAAATCCCTTTGATGTTAAGTACAAAAAGTTCAGTGCTCCCACTTTTGAACAGTTCTTACAGTCTGAAAGTACACAAAAACATTCTAATGAGGTAATGGACTAGGCTTAGATTGAAGAAGACAAAATCTGGAAATATTAAGAATTAATCCATCTGAAGAAGATAAACTCTGGAAATATTAAGAATTAATCCGTTTTTAGTGGAACTGCACAGACATAGTTACAACAGGCCTTTACAAATCCTGAAATCTGACATCAGAGAGAAAATAAAGTGATGCTGGTTAACGATGTGTCTCATCAACAGAATGAGGGCATCTGATGCACTGGTGTGGAATCAACACATTTAACTCTACACTGTATTTTAAATGCTTTGACAATGTTTAAAGCGGACTGGAAGCCATAAGCAATGTACAAAATTATAATTGTGAGAGCCTGCAGATTCATTAATTGATTCTCCATTTACCGGCTTAATCAAATTTTCGGTCAGAGGAAGAGTCAGAGCCCACCTTATTACTAACTGAGTGAAAGGTAGAGAAACAAATTCTGGATGTGGTGCCAGTCCATTGCAAGATGCATACACTTTCCCCCACATACGGCACATGCACATCTACTGGTAGTTAATGAGATCACTATTGTTATTTACAGCATGTCTTTGTGATATGTGAAAAAACAAAACACTCAAGAAAAATCCACGTGGACCTAGGAATGAAATGCAGACCAAGAAGATCATAAATTCTTCAATATACATCTGATGTGCTCAGATGAGTGTTGACTGATGATGCACATGTTGCATACAGAAATATAACATTCCAGGTATGCCTGTTGTACCTGCTGCTGTGTAGAGTGGCACATGGTATCATACTCTGTCATGTCACACTGACTGTTTCTGGCAGATTTAATTTCTGCAGGTATTTTGGATTTCTAATACCGGGGAGTATGGACCCCTATTCCTAAGTCAGTGTATGATTAGAGTTTATGAAATTGTTTCAGTCTTTGATGTTAGTCAAGAGTCCACATCTCAGCATCATCAATGTGCATTGCAGTTATTTTAATGTAGCTATACCTTGTGTGTAAACTAATGCTCACACTGTAGTCCATGCTGTACACAAGTGCTGTACACTTTGGTGTCCCCATATTGATCACGGTAGCAGGGTTATAGTTATGGTGGGACCTGCAATGGGTTCATTTAAATTCTGCAGAAGTTGCTATGTCCTAGTCATGACTCAGATGTTGAAGAAGGTGAGAAATGGAAAGTATAATAACTATCTGTGGAAGTGGACAAGGGAGGAAAGCTAAGTGTTGGAAAGGGGACCAACTGTGTGTGTCAAAGACAGTGATGTTCAAAGCAAGGTTGGAAAGGTACCTTTCCAAGACCATACTTTAATAACAAAAAAAGATGGAAAGGGAGGATGTGCTATGGGTAGGGAATAGGTACTCAGGCATAATTAGTAGCTATTCAGCATACACAGCAGAGGAACAAATGTAGCTAATAACATGGCTAAGTAGTATTACAGTGCAATATAAGGAGTCTCTAGGAAGAAAGATGGGGAATTGTCAGCACTGATGAAAGATGGGAAGATGGACATTGCTATTATCAGAGAAATATGAGCCTATATCAAAAAGGGTAGGGCAGAACTGACAGGATGTAATGTGTTTCGGAATGAGAGAAGGGAAGAGATGGATACTTTGCATAAAGAGACCCATTAAATGTGAGGTTGGAGAGGAGGAACACCCTCTCCCCCCTTAAAGACAGAAATGTAGCAGTAAGGGTCAGATACTTAGATAAATGCTTTTGTGCTTGAGGCACATTAAAGAGAGGGGAGTGCTAATACATTAATATAGTATATTATCCCTTGGATGCATGGTGGGGATATGAGAGATTGGGGTATTATCCCTTGGATACATGGTGGGGATATGAGAGTTTGGGGGAGAGAACAAAGAAGACATTTAAGTGGACAAGAAGGAAAGTATTTTTTTTTTTTATTATTTATGTTTGTTGACTGTGAGATTTAACTGAGCAAGACTCATTTACATTGTTTGCCCAGTGGAGAAAAGCTCCAGATATAAATGATTTATTAACAAAAAGTCCACTGGCAGATGGAAGGAGTACTTCCAGCAGCTTCTGGATGAAGAATACCCCACAGAAGCTGTACTATCCCTGGTACAGCCTACAATGATAGAAGAGGAGGAGTTCACCATAGAAGAAGTAAGAACAGCACTAAGGAAAATGATATCAGGGAAAGCAGCAGGGTCAGACGAGGTCACAGCAGGTACGATAAAGATGCTGGGTGAGAACGGGAGAAATGATCCTGAGGATACTCATAGCAGTGTGGAGAGAGAAGCATATACCAGATGACTGGATAATAAGCATACTAATGCCTGTGTTCAAGAACAAAGGGGACATTCACTCCTATCACATTGCATTAAAGTTCTGGAGGGGGTGACTTATAAACAAATATACTGAATAGTAGAAAGTAAGATGGGTGATGAGTATTTTGGATTCAGATTAGGATGCAACACAACTGACCCGATGTTTGCAGTGAGACAGATAGTTGAGAAAAGATAGACATGAGGACTTGGAGAAAGCATATGGGAAGGTCCCAAGAAAGCTGATTTGGATAGTCCTGCTGTGGTTCGATGTCCCAGAAACATTGGTAGAATTAGTGCAAGCTATGTACAATGGCCCAATAACTCAAGTAGGAACAGTATACAGTCTTACAGAGGGGTTCCCAGTGGGAGTAGGGTGCCCACTGCTGTTCATTCTAGTGATGAACTACATTAGCAAACAGGTTGGAGGGGACAAATCAACAGAGTTGCTACATGCAGATGATGTGACACT
Source organism: Protopterus annectens (assembly GCF_019279795.1). NCBI lineage: Eukaryota > Metazoa > Chordata > Ceratodontiformes > Protopteridae > Protopterus > Protopterus annectens. Next base: position 425,896,101 of record NC_056737.1, read on the forward strand.
ACAGGTAGGCTCTGAGCAAGAACTTCAGCAAAGGACAGGGGAATGGAATGCAAAACTGAAGGCACACAGCATGAAACTGAATGCAGGTAAGACCGTTATAATGGCAGCAAATGGGGAAAATCAGAAGAAGCTGAGAATTGTGACAGAAGGGAAAAATAGTGAAACAGGTTGACAGTTTTAATTATCTGTGAGGGGTGATTGAGGAGAAGGGAAGTCTGAAACAGGAGGTCAGGGCTAGAATCAGAGGGTCTACAGCCAAATGGCACAGAGTGTCAGGTATAGTATATGACAGTAGAATTCCTGAAAAGTAATATATAAGCAAGCAGTACTACTGTATGGCACAGAAACCTGAGCAATAAAGGTAGAGCAATTGTGGAAGCTAGAGGTGATAGAGATGAAGTGCCTGAGATGGGTGGTAGGATGCACACTGTGGGACAGATGAAGAAATAAGGACATAACAGCAGAAGCCAAAGCAGCTCCAATTGCAGAAAAGGTCAAAGAGAACAAATTAATGTAGTTCAGCCACATGTGCAGAAAAGCAGAAGACAACCTAGTGAAGATGGTTTGGGACAGACAAGAAGAAGACAAGAGGAAGCAAAGGCCTCCAGCAAAGAGGTGAATTAATTGTGTTAGAGAAGACCTGTGACAGTAGAAGAACTGGAGTTAGAATTAAGTTTCTTTGAGTTTATTTATGGGTCTCGTCATCTGCTCCATTCTAAACTCATAGTATTGTTTGCCTTAGTTAAGTTTGTACTCATAGTTTTCTTTCCATTATTTTTATATTGTATCTTTTTATTCTTGTTTTATTTATTGTATTAGCTTTTTTTTTCATTTGATACATTGTGCTTAGTTCCTTAAGCACTTTAATAAACTTTATTCTAAATGTGAACTGGATTTTACTAATATGTTTTCCACATAGGTTTACCTGTCAGCTAATTGTTTTTCTGTTGTTTCAGTATGGTGCTCAAATGTCTTGTGTTTTATATTCTTTTATTTTATAATATGCCTAGCTTCATAGGCATAAAATAAATTTGACAAAATGGTTGGTTGACTGACATGAATGATTGATAGGTTGACTACTATGCAGTCCCCCTTGCCATGTCCTTAAACTCCTTCTATGGTGTTATGATCATATATGATGTAATGACAGAAATACTGCCAGGACATTAATGTTCATGTTTTTTTCTAAGAAGAAACAATGTTTGCATTAAATTAGGTCTTTATTGTACTTGTTTTATTATTGAATTGCAATTTGTTTTTCAGAGTTGCAGGACCCAGAATTGTGCATCTTGTACTTACGGAAGGAAACCAGTAGCAGCCAGGTATGTAAACTGCTTGAATATAGACCTCATATTAAGCGGCAGTAACTGTATTTATGAAAGTAAACAGCCAGTAGTGTTGAACCAAATCAGGCATGCTGAGCTGAATATACATACACTGTATTAACAAAGATAACTCCTACAGGAGTGTAGGGAAACACTGTAGAGTATCACTTCAGCATTAATATTTATCACACTGCAGTGATGTCTGTTTAAGATGTGGCCTCCTTATAGATGACTTCCTTGTAAAAAATACAGTTTTAGCTGAAAAGCACAAGCAACCCTGCAATATGTTCCAGAAACACAGCATACAAACTAATTTCATGCCTCTTTTCAAACGCACTAGGATTTGTCAAAGCTTCAGTCCCCAAACAAGTCTTTAGTGAATATTTTTCCAGCAAATAACATTACAAAAAAAAAAAAAAAAAAGAGAATAGACTCTTTGTTTTGTTTGCATAAGCACAATACTTAGTTTAACTCAGTGGCTACTCCTTTTTGGGGGAAAAATACTTTTTTAATTAAAAAAAAAAATTAACTGGTGACATCATACCAGGTAACGAAATGGACCACTTTAAACTGTTGCATATCAAACAGCTGAAGCATTAATGAAATGTTTTGTGATGTACACAGAGAAGAAGTTTAGAAAATAAACTAATGTATGAGAATTGCCTTGTCTGCTAAAAGGTATGCATTTCTGCAGCAGAGCAAGAAATGTGACAGAAGTACACCTTCACTTTCTGTCATATCCAAGCAGATGAGTGACACATGCAAGATCAACAATCCCTGGGCAGGGGATGTGCTGTTTCCCCAGAGATTATAATCATCAGTGAGTGTGAGTGCAGGGGACTTGTTTTGGGTTTGCCTGCTCTAAGGTTAATCCTCAGAGCATGCACAGTGACTGTTGGCCTTCCATTTTTCAGCATTTTTACATTAACTTTATGGACATCGATATTTCATCTATTTGATGTAAACTACCACATTATATATATATATATATATATATATATATATATATATTTTTTTTTTATATATATATATATATATATATATATATATATATATATATATATATGGGTCTACTTCTGTTCTTCTGTTTGTCGAAAACACAGTTTGTCAACTAACAGAAGGTCAAGCCCACTTCCACGAAAGTGCACTTCAACGAAAGTGCACTTTCTGAACACCACATGAATCAAGCCAGTAAGACTCCAAAATGCTGTTTAATAAACGACTTAGTTCCTTATCCCTACTGTAGTGCGAACTTGTAGCGGGGGTGTGGGGGGTGCAGGGGGGATTCTCCCCCTGCAAAACTGTGTTTAAAATCTTTTTTTTTTTTTTATTTTGCTGATTCAGTGAATCAGCTTTCATTAAAGTGCACTTTCGTTGAAGTGCACTTTCGCGGAAGTGGGGTCATACTTTTCTTTTTCGAGATTATGTAATTTCGATAAAGAAAAGTAGACATATATATATATATATATATATATATATATATATATATATATATATATATATATATATATATATATATATATACACACACACATAAAATGGATTTAAAACAAAACTAGGATATAGAAAAAAATCAAGGTACATATCCATCTCTTTACTACAAAACCATACAAAACAAACAATTCCCCTAAGTGAAATAAATTACTATAGTCCTAATGTTCAGAATCCAAGCATTCCTGGTACTTCGCTATATGATGAGTTACTGGTGTCCAGTGTTATACATATGTACCAGCACACAAGATTTCACATATTATCCATAAAGGGTGATGATCACAGTTTTCTATTTTCAATAATAGAACAGGTGGATACTACCGTCTTTGGAGGGGATTGGAAAATGAAATTGTCATCGTGCGAAAGTAAATGGCAAATTTTAACAGATTCCACGAGACCACCTGGTCTCAATGATTTCATCAGCATAAAACCCTTCTTAGCTCTTGAGTAACTCTTATTTTGAATATTGTTGTTTTGGTAGGATGATTATATATATACATATATAATTATATTTATTTCATATTTATTTCATAATATTTTATATAATTGGTACATTTTATATGGAAACTTATATGTATTAGAGGGACCAGCTGTGGTTTACTTAAGTTTATCATTTACATATACATTATCCACTTTACATCTCACATTTTATAGATTATTGTTCTATTTTGACTTCTTAACAATATATGTGCAGGTTGATATTGAATTCCATGAGTTGTATATATATATAAAACTTTTGTGAATTTTGGATATTTACTCAAGAAAATATATATATTTATTTTTAATTCATTGTACATATTTATATAAGTTTTTTATAGTCATTTATAGTTTTTTGTAAGTCGTGTGTTTTATTAGTGTAGGGGAATGTTTACATATTATTGAGTACTGTGTCTCTTTAAAATATTTGGCGCCTTTTTTAATGTTTTTACTATGATTAACTAACTAATTGATTTCCATAAGATGCTTGTTAATTGGATGTGGGTGTGTATAAATACCACGTTGCTTATGTGTTTTAGTTGTTCTGATGAAGGCTGGGGTACAGCCGAAAGCGCTTAACTTGGTTACAATAAAATAGTTTATTGGATTTACCAACTTTTGTCTTGGAATCATCTACTTCAGTTTTGGAACTTACATTTATCCATTTTTTCGTTGGTTTTTGGCGTCCTGTAGCCGAGCGGAGTTTTTCCTCTACCACTGAACTGTTATTGTGTATTTATTTTCTCATTATCCATAAAGTAGCCAAACGATGATTACTAGATAAACCTGTGAGCCATTAAAAGTTACAGTGTAACACTCTGCAGAGTTCACTTTATGATGGCTTTGCAGCTCTTGATACAGTGTTTAAGTTCTGTGCAGCTGTCAAAAGATTAACAAAGAAACATACTTAAGATGGACAGGGTCAGAAAGGACATAAGGAATTTAGTGCCAAATGCTTTTGTAGAATGACAGAATTGTGCACTATGTGTAGAATGTCTCAAGGATGATATTTTAAAACACCACCTGTCTGCAGCTGTGAAACAGCATTGGTTTTTAGAAACAAATGGGATGCATTATTTTAGAATGTACAGTGACAGCACTATTCAAGTAAGGCATGGCATGAACATAAGCATGAGGACAAATAGAAAGTTTTGAACTACAAGAATTATAGTTTCAAATGTAACGGGTGTCATTTTATAAACAGCAAGACATGTAAAAGAAAATTTTTAAGATAACTAGATTCAGCTAGTGTTACCTGATTTTAGAAATGGTGTACAGGTACAATTTGAAATAGTATAACAATGAAGCATATAGCTTCAGATCCTGATGAGCATTTTCATTTTGTCAAGATAAAAAAAAAAAAAAAAGAATATGGAATATGGTGCAAGTTCTGAAGTCTCGACTGTGTGTGTGTGTGTGTGTGTGTGTGTGTGTGTGTGTGTGTGTGTGTGTGTATGTATGTGTATGTATGTGTGTGTGTGTGTGTGTGTGTGTGTGTGTGTGTGTGTGTGTGTGTGTGTGTGTGTGTGTGTGTGTGTCTGTATATATGTTCCTGCAAGCATGTGTGTATGTATGTGTATGTATGTATGTGTGTGTGTGTGTGTGTGTGTGTGTGTGTCTGTATATATGTTCCTGCAAGCATGTGTGTGTGTATGTGTGTGTGTGTGTGTGTTCTGTGTGTTTTACTTGCACTATTTGTCTATTTCTATGAGTATTGACTAGTTCATTTCTGAAGTGGAACATTGTGGTCCAGCCCACTTACCAATCAAATACATATAATAATCTGTGAAGGTGGGCATTTTAATTATATGTACAGAATGCACATGTTACTAAATGAAGGCAAAGATGGACAAGAGCTTTTTATCCCATTATGTGTATGCTTTGCTGTTGCTCCTTTGCTTCCTCACCCCTTTTATACATGTTGTTGTTGTTTGTCTTTTGGCTTTTTCCTGGTAAGGGGTTGCCACAGCAGAACTCCGGTCCGCTAATGATTGGCAGTAGATTTTTACGAAACGCTGAGGTGCCAGCTCGACACCCAACCTTCAACGAAGGCACGCCCATTTACGCATGCATGTCTTTCGAACGCTACCCAACCTCGGGGAGGACATGCAGACTCCACACAGAAGGCACTCCCAAGCCAAGCCGAGAATCGAACAGGAGAATCTCTTGCTGTGAGGTAACAACGCTACCGCCATACCACCGTGGCATGTACCAGTCACATTCCATCTCTTACATAGACATGCACAGTACTATGCCATCTAGGAATGCATTCCAGGGTCTCCTACAATTCTATTTATATCTATACAAAACAAATTAAATCATAAAACATAAAGCGCATTACCACTCTAGTGGCATAGAGGGATAAAGCCCTAACTATGTTCCAGTCAACATGAGTTTAATTAGCATCTCAGGCAACTGATGGAAGAACAGGGAGGGATGGGCATGCCCATCCTGGGGAGATGCTCCAAAAAGGGATGCATGGTCCAAAGAGGTGAGTTGTCCTCAGATGTGATCAATGAGCATGGAGGGCTGGGAAAGGGAAAGTGGGTAGGGCATATAATACAAAAAAAAAAACACCAGACAGAAACACAGATGGCCTCCAGGACACCCTTAAGGTCCACAATCAGCCCCAGCAATATTGGAGGAAGTCTGGTGGGGTAAGAAAATGGCTGGTAGACTCAGCATAGATGTAGGCCACTGGAGGCTAGGCCAGTAATAATGAGGTTCAACAGGTCCAAAAAAAAAACATAAAGCACATTCATGGCCTACTATCTGCGCAACAGGGAAGTTTCCTTACCACTACAACTGTGATTAAAACTATAGCATAATATAGCAAGGCTAAATTACTAGTAGTCAAGCAAACCATACAAGAACTTGAATATTTAGAATATAAAAAGTCAAAGTGCTATTACAAAAAGCAAATAAAATTGATGTAATATTTCATTTTATTCTTAAATCTGCCTACCACCAGCTGTTATTGATGCCCTCCCCCATCCCTCAACTGCACATACCTTGACACCTTATAATACAGTGAGTCCATACCATGGGATGGAGTCAAGAATCCCAGAATCTACTCAATGAAAAACCGTCCTTAGTCATAAAAGCCAAGACTCATAGTCAGCTTGTGTAGTGCACAGCCTGCCATTGTTGGTGAAGTAGCTGCACACAGGCACGTTGTGATTCATAGTGTCAGCTAACACTATGGAACGATGAGGAAATGCTATATGCTATCAGCTAACACTATGGAACGATGAGGAAATGCTATATGCTATCAGCTAACACTATGGAATGATGAGGAAATGCTATATGCTATCAGCTAACACTAAGGAACGATAAGGAAATGCTATATGCTATCAGCTAACACTATGGAACGATGAGGAAATGCTATATGCTATCAGCTAACACTATGGAACGATGAGGAAATGCTATATGCAATCTGCTAACACTATGGAACGATGAGGAAATGCTATATGCTATCAGCTAACACTATGGAACGATGAGGAAATGCTATATGCTATCAGCTAACACTATGGAACGATGAGGAAATGCTATATGCTATCAGCTAACACTATGGAACGATGAGGAAATGGTATATGCTATCAGCTAACACTATGGAACGATGAGGAAATGCTATATGCTATCAGCTAACACTATGGAACGATGAGGAAATGCTATATGCTATCAGCTAACACTATGGAACGATGAGGAAATGCTATATGCAATCTGCTAACACTATGGAACGATGAGGAAATGCTATATGCTATCAGCTAACACTATGGAACGATGAGGAAATGCTATATGCTATCAGCTAACACTATGGAACGATGAGGAAATGCTATATGCTATCAGCTAACACTATGGAATGATGAGGAAATGCTATATGCTATCAGCTAACACTATGGAACGATGAGGAAATGCTATATGCTATCAGCTAACACTATGGAACGATGAGGAAATGCTATATGCTATCAGCTAACACTAAGGAACGATGAGGAAATGCTATATGCAGATGACCATATAATGAAGTACAAATAATGGCTTGCAGTTTAATGAGTGAATAATGAGATGCAAATAAGCATCTCTGAAAGCTGGTCACACTTCATAGCCATAAGGCACATCAGTGGCAACTTTCAGAGCTGCAACAAAGTAAAGATGCCCAAAGGAGCAGCAGCATTTGTAGACCAGCATTTACTTACTATTAGCACCAGTACCAAGCACCCTGTAGCGTGGCAGCGTGGCAGGCAGTGGGAATGAAAATGGTACTGGCAACAAATCATATACCACCAAGTAACTGACCAGCTGACTGTCTTGTCTTACATGAGCAGGGATAACCTATAAGTGTTGGTTGACATGTGCAGCTCACAAACTGGATAGGGAGAAATGTGTGGATGTCCTGTACCTGTGGACACTGAGGTACGTTCAGCTCTTACCATACTTACTATGAGGACCTTTCAGAGACAAACATGGGACATACTGGGTATATAGCAGGCACTGGCTTGCATAATGCACAATATATTTCTCAGTATGCTGCATCCATATGTGGATGAATATATCTGTTTTCTCAGCATCCCAGAAGAGACAGCCACCACCATGAGAGGCTTATATGGCATTACCTGCCTCCCGGAAGTACTGTGTGCTATGGAGTGTAGCCATGTAGCAATAAATACACCATCTCATGTCCATGGACAATGGTATTTCAATAGCAAAGCCTGCCACTTCAGTTTCTGACAAGAAACATCCAATGCACAAGGGCTGTTAACCAACATGTATGCAAAGCACCCTGGCATTGTCTATGATTCCCATATATGGCATACATGTCTTCTCTATCACCCCTTCTTGTGTAGGTAGATTAAGGAAATTTCACAGGACCACCTACTTAGTAAGTGTAGCCTCTATGGGAAGCAGACATACAGAGATAGACAGATAGATACATAGATAGATACATAGGTAGATAGATAGATAGATAGATAGATAGATAGATAGATAGATAGATAGATAGATAGATAGATTGTGTATATATGTGTAACCTGATAACACGTACTTACTGTGTTTCATGTGATGTGGATACCCACTGGAGCCCTGGTAGATAAAACCTTTAAGGAAGGATCAAAGTGTAGCATCACCAGTCTAGAAATGTCACAGAGCATGATGAGTTCAGCCTGCTGAAAGGCATGATTCTACTGGCTGGATATGCCTGGAGGAAGCTCTGCAGTGTACCTCTTCCACTGCTTGTACAATGTTGGTACCATGCTGCATGCTATCTAACATGATTATCAGGAAGAATGCAGACCAACCATCTGTCTGGTGAACCTGCAGACCCACTGCAGCCAACCCTATCACAGCTAGCACATCAGTATCATTCATTGACTGAGGCCAGGCACACCAAGCACAGAGAGCAGTACCAGGTGCACCACACTTCCCCAGGCAATGACGGGCACAGTACTTGGGAGCACAAACAAAATGGCAGCATCTAGCCCAGTTTTGTGTGACCATAATTAGCACACAATTACATGGCAGTGTGTAACACAAAACTAACAAAATGCATGCAATGATAGTTAAAGGCCGTGCTGGACAGCATATGGTCAAGTGATACTGTTCATCAGACATCTCCTTGTATACCACACAGGAGAGAGGGTGCTTTGGGTCATAGTCATCATCACTTGCACAGGCACCAGGAGACACAATGGCACATGGCCAACATCACATCCTGGTGAGTGGCATGTCACCATGCCTGGAGCTGGGTATCTTGTGGCATAGGGTACTCTGTGACATGGATATTGCACTATTGCTGGAATAGGACATGTATGAATTCCACTGAGAAGATATCCTGCTTCTGAAGGCTAGCAGTTATTGCTGCGCATGCCATGGTATGCAAGAGTGAAATACCACTAGACCTGTAGAGGCAGAGTGTGCATAGTATCATGTCACATCAATTCTTGAAAGATCCCAGGATGAAGCTTCAATTCATGATGGTCTGTCCTGGTCCTGCTAAGCAAGTCTGCAATAAAGATTTGCTCATATGGAATGTATTAAGCCTGAAGAGTCTATATGAGTTGAGTTGTTACCTCTCAGGCTATTGTAGCAAGTCTGCAAAGGGGGTAAGATTCAGTACCCACCATTTGTTTGTATACCACATCACTGTGATGCTCCCTGTGTACATCTGTAGAGGTCCTGGGGATCAGAGATGATTCAAGGGCTTCAAAGCAGTAGAAAACTGTCAACATCTCTCTGATATTTATCAGCTTGTGTCTGTTTACAGAATCTAACACAGCTTGTAGTTTTTACCCATTTTGAAACCACTTTCCTATGCCAGGAAGCCTCTGCAGTGACAGACTTGGAGGGGGATTGGAAGGAAGAATGGAAGACCTGGACTGGACTATCCAATTCATCCACTATCTGATCTCCCTCTTTGCAAATCCCAGAACTGGTATCTCTAAGGATTAAAGGTTTAGATGCAGAGTCCAGACTTTTCTGAGATAAACATAGTGTATTTTCCTCATAAGTACTTTGGCTGGGGAGGCATAAGAATCATTAATGCCATGTACCCCGGAATCCAAAGAAACTCTGTAGCAGATGCATGGTTTTGACTGGAGAATTGCAGTAAAACTGTTGAAATATGTCTAGTTTGTCTGGAGGAAGAAAAAGTCTTCCCCAGCAAGAGCCCAACAAACATTCCAGGAAAATCATCCTGTGAGAAGGGATAAGAGAAGACTTCTGAACGTTTATATGAAAAAAAAAAAACAGATGGAGTAGAAGTTTCTGAACAATTGCTAAAGAATTTTGTCAGCTGAATAAAAGAGTCTACAAAGATAAGAAAATTGTTCAGATATAGAAAAAATGTAAATTGCTTGAAGTTTTCAAGAAGCAATGACTGGAGCTAGGCATTTTGTGAATACCCTTAGTACAACCGAAAGTTCAAAGGGTAAAATAGACAACTGATAATGTAAGACAGATACAGCAAATCTTCAGAAACATCTGAAATGCTCTGCAATGGGGATGTGATGATAGGCTTTCTTTAGATCTAGTATCACCGTGAAAGCTATAGGTGGGGATCAAAGGTACATGAGGCAGAAGAAATAACATCTTGAACTTTAGAATCTTGAAAAAAAGTTTAGAAAAGAAGGATCCAGTACAGACTTCCAGGATCCTTCTGATTATAGAACTAGAAAAGTACTTGGATAAAATCCTTTGCCTAAGAGATTTGGGGGTAGAAGTTCTATGACTCCCAGATACATCATGCATTTCTAGATGACAGGAAATAAACAGATCTGTTTCCATAGACAAGAGAGAAAGAATCTCTTTGTAAGACCGGAGGGATTTCCACTGCCAAATGCACCCTTACTGGGGTACTTTCAGAATACAGCTGTCTGAAACTATCTAATGCCACAAGAGAAGGTAAAATCTCAGCCGTGTAAAGGTTGCCAGCGTGGTGCCCCAGTGGAAGAGCCTGAACTGGTTGATGATTGCAAAATAGGTGCTAACATTGAATGCCCTAGTGATGTCAGCATTCTTCAAAAGGGGCTTACACAGATCAATGACTGGTGTCAAAGCCATAGTCTTAACCTAATGCTAAAAAATGCATCATCATTTCCTTCAATAAAAACAGTGTCCCTGCTGATTATAAAATAAACAATAATACCCTAAGTACCAATTCAGGAGTGAGAGACCTGGGAACACAAGCTGATTGTGACCTTAACTTCAACTACCATGTGTCTACTGTGATAAGGAAGGCATTCTAGATCACTCACTGATATGCAAAGGCATCACCTCAAGAGCAAAAGAGGTTCTACCTCCCCTGTACTTGTCCCTCATCAGGCCTATTATTGATTATAATGCTGTCTTTGGTATGTAGTGTACCAGACACCTGCAGCAACTTGAGAGATCTCAAAGATTTCTAACTAAGAAAATTCAGGGTTTCCAGCACATATCTTATATGGACAGACTAAAGTCACTGTCATTGTACTCAGTAGCATATAGACTACTTAGAGATGACTTATGTCTGGCTTACAGGCCTATCTCTGACTCAAAGCTAATGAAAATGCTGCACATCCGTAAGTCAAATGGGACTAGAATAATCCATTCCAGGGACCTCATTCCTGTCAGCAACATAACTAGGACCTGCTGGAGAGACAGACACATCTGTCAGAGGTTGTCACTCCTTTGGAATAGGCTTCCAATCCATGTCATGCAGAGCAACTCCATGACCCTGTTTAAGCACAACCTGGATAACTGGATAGGAAACCATACATTTCTGCTGGGGATTGCCCCTGCATCTGTGCTGGACATGGGTAATCCTTTCTAGAAAAATATTGGGTATAGATATCTCTTATCTAGTATTATATTGGGATTTAACAGCTAGGCTTGTAAAGACCCTTGGGTCAGTAACCTAGTAACATCCTGTGAACATATAAACTTATGATCTCCTGATGTGACCACCCCATGTAGGCAACCACTCCCAACCATGGAGAACTCCATGCAGAATGTACTTTGTTTTGATACCCATTTGTTGTTGTATGTATTTTGGTGTGTTCACAGTTCAGTTTATTCTGTTCTTTTTTTTTTTTGCTCATTTGCAAAAACAAAAAAATGTTTTTGGTTTTATAATGGTCATATCAGTACAAAGCTTGGGAAACAGACAGTACTATAAATGAAAAAGGATGTAATGTCTGCTGGGGAGCTAGAGCTATTGTATTTGGAAACTGCAGGTTAGTGAGGAAATAGGGACTGGTGTCTTTAAGAGAAGTTACCTGCAGGCAAGGTACTTAATTTAGGATTATCAGTGCTCGTGTCATTTGCCCATTGGCACTTAAATGAACTGACTGACTGAACTGTTTGTTTTATTTTACTTGCTGATACATGATTTGCTTTTCTCAGTATATTTTTGTCTGGACATTAAACTGCCCTTTTTACATTAAAATGTGGAGCGTCTGCTGTTCTAATACCGCAACATGTACACAGAAACATTGTAATATATCTATATATTTATCTCCATAGTATGTCTATCGATATATCTGTCTGTCTATATACAGTTACAGTTGTATGCCTTTAAAGTATAGGAAGGACTGCAGCTAAGTAAATTATCTAGCTAACTGCTAGTTATTTTTGTATAAAAACAAGTTGCTTGCCAGTGGCAGATCGGGAAATAAGTTCTTGTGTTGGTGGCTCAGCATGGGTAAAGCAGGAGTTAGCCTGAAGATCCAAGATTCATGGAGTTCAGCAGCTCAACCGGAGCTGATTGTGGATATGGCCTGAGACCAACACAGAAGCTGAAGGGAATACCTACTGTGGCCTGCAACTATGATCACAATTGTAATAGCCTGTGGGTAGGGTGGCAGTTTTTTTAGGCTGCGGACATAGACTTTAAAATATTACAAAAAGTACTGTTCACAGTGTGTGGATTTGAGTAGGTTTCTTTCTTCATTTCCTTTTCCCTTTTTTTGGGGGTGGGGGTGGGATGATCCTCAGATTTATTTATTTATTTCCGTTTTTTTAACCAGGATAGTCTGACTGAGCATTGCTCATTTTCACTGGAGGTCCAGGGTTAAAAGCTCCATAATTTTACTTACAGAAAAATATAAAATTATCAACAAAGTATTGTACAAAAATGATGAAAGTTGAAGATTGAATTAACAATCCATTTATTGTTCGACTGATAAATATAGGCATATAAAAGACACATAGGCACACAATAACACACACTTTGTTTGAATGACAAGCACAGGCAAGCAAATGAATAATGTTTTGATTTAACAGGAAGAAGTAAACAATTATTTAGAGAGAGTACCAGCATAGTTTTCAAACAATTAAGTAGCTTGTGAGTTTTATACATCTCATGGCAGTTAGAAATGCTAAGTAAAGGTTAGGTAAGAGTGGCAGATGTTTGAGTGTGTTTGGAGGTAGTGAAGAAAGTACAAAGTATAGTGATTTGGAAGAGGGTGTGGGGGTGTAAAAAGGAGAGTGTAGAACTTAAAAGTGATACAGTAGTAGAAGGTTAGTAGGCAGAGGATGTAGCAAGTTGTAAAAGGAGGGTGTGAGACTTGCAAGTGACAGAGTAATACAGGTTAGTAGGGGTAAAGCTTTCCTGAGGGAAATGTCAGGAACATGAACAAGACCAGAAAGAGGCAAGATGTTTTCTAAATTTGATTAGATAGGTGTTGTGATTTAGTCACCTCTAAGAGGTTAAGGGACTATCATCTAATGCAGTGATGCGCAACCTTTTTGTGGGGAGGGCCACTACACGAATTCTTAATGCATCTGTGGGCCACCTCAAAACATAGTAAATCGTTACGCGTTAACAATAGGTACAGGTGACTGGCATTTTTACTTAAGACAGCAGTCATGAAATTGCCTGTTTTCTACATCAGCTTTGCATTTAACTTTGTTCTGGGTTGTAGCCATGACTTATTACAAACTCTTGCAGAAAGTTACTACTGTTTACAGACTTTAAGTTATAAACAAGAAAGAATAGTTACTTCCGCGGCTAAAATTAGAGGTGTGTGCAACTGCAGTCAATTAGGTAAGTAAGCACGTGTTGGAATGTTTGCATGACTGGAGTAAGGCATAGTATTTTTCACTTTGTTTTTAATTTTTTGGTTACTCTCTGGGGGCCAGATGGCGTTGCGTGGAGAGCCGGATTTGGCCCCGGGCCGGACGCTGTGCACCACTGATCTAAAGTTTCTAGCTGGAAAATATTTGTTAATGATGGTGGATAGTGAAGGGTATTTGTTGTGTTTTAATAATATGTTGTGGATATTTTTAGATGATGAGATGTTAGGACATGATTTAGTTCTAACCAGTTCATTTTTTGTAGTAGTGCTTTACAATGGTGAGTATGATTAGGGATGTTGGCAGCATATTTGGTGACCTTATTATAATTTTGTAGTGTTAATAGCTGTGTTTTATATGTGTCAACAAGAATTGAAGAAGCGTATAACAGGCTTGGAAGAAGCAATGCCTGAGGTGTGTCCACTTGTGCTACCTCAATTAAATATTTTTAGATTTGTAGAGCATGCCCAACTTTTTAAGGATTTTCTGGTGACATAGTCTGTATGTTCAAAGATAGTTTATGGTCTATGGTGACACCCAGGAGTTGTGTGACTTGTTCTATTCTTGTGGTGTTAGTATTTCTAATGGTAATCTCACCAGAGCCAAGCAGTAACAATTCAGTTGTATTGCCATTTAAGAGAAGCTGTGCATTAATAAGCCAGTGTTCTAGACATTGGAAGTTTTCCTGTGTAGTAATTTTGAGTTGATGAAGGGACTTCGCTGAGCAAAGGAGGGTAGAAATATCTGAATATTAAACAAGTTTAGCATTGGGAGCTGTCTGTTATCATTTTAAAAGACAGGAAATATGTTAGGACTATGTATGGTGCCATGGGGAACACCTATATAGGCTGTTTGAAAATCAGGAGATTGAATGTAACCACCTGACTGTTTGAGATCTATTGGCAAAGTAGCTATGAAATGACTGAAATATATTCCTACTAAGGTCCATGTTGGCCAGTCTTTGAATGGCAAGAGTATAGTATGGTGCTGCAGGCCTTTGAGTGATTGAGAAAGATAGCAGCTGTGTAAAGACCTCTGTTTTTGCTGTGGTGTGTGTAGTCTAGGAATGATAATAGTACTATCTCAGTGCTGCGGTCTATGCAGAAACCATGTTGAATATGTAAGATCAGATTTTTAGTTTGAAACTAATGTATGAGTTGTTTCTGTACTCATTTTGCAATATTTTAGAGAGGTGATTAAAATGCTATTAGTCTAAAGCTGGTGAGATTGTTAGAGGCCCTCCTTTACAGACTGGTGTTATGTCAGATTGTTTTCATAAATGAGGACATATCATGATGGGAAATGCTATAGCATTAGAAGCCGTTTGAATGTATTCTGGAGGGAGGAGATCAAGTGCCAGTGAAGCAGGCTTAACTTTTTGTAATATTTTTTTTACTTGACTATCATTAAGCAGTTGTAGCTCAGATGAGCCAGAAGGGGGATCCTTTAGAGATCCCTGAGTGATTATGTGAGATTGTGAAGAAACAGAAATGGAAGTATCTATGAAATGTTTGGTGAAGATGGTGGCTATATTTATAACTGTATCATCAGGCAGTGGACTTGGTGTATTTTTCTTTCTATTTTGATTAGGTTATCGATTATGGCCCAGTAATGCTTGAGATTGGTTTTTGTGTATGAACAGTATTTTTTCAAAGTAGGACTGCTTGATATCACTAATCAGTTTTTTTTACTTTGTTCCTTAATGCATTGTAAGCCTGTCTGCTTTGTGTTGTTTTCAGTATTTTCCATTGTTTGAATGCCTTGTCTGTTTGTAGCATTAACTGCTTAATCTCTACAGACATCCACGGGGAATCAATGTTTTTTTATTGTTTTATCTTTGTAAGGGGCAATGGTGTTTAATACCGGCAAAAATATGTTGTTGAAGTAATTGAAGTGATTGATAGCTTCATCTAGGGAAAGTATTTAAGAGTTGCCAGTTTCATTGTTTTAGTAGATCACTGAAGTTGTCCTTATTAAATACTTTTTATAGAGAATCCAGCTAAATATAGTTTTCTTGGTCTCCTTATGGTGTCTCTAAATAATGAAGGTTGGATGGTGCTCACTGAGAGTCTGGTAGTATGCCTGATGTCAGAATGGTAGATGTTTGGGCTGTTAGAATCCAGTCAATGGTGCTGTCTTTACCTGTGTGTTTATCTGTAATAGTAGTGTCTGCAGTTTTTTGAATGATGTTGACTTTTGGTGGCAAAACAGATGATTGACAGTTATGCGAGTTCACTACATTATTGGGTTGGGGGATATTACCTTTTCCCCGGTAATGCACGATCTTGGATTGAAAATATACAATTAGCTGGGTTATGGGGGTGCAGGGGGGGTTGCCCCAGGGAAAAACACTGTTATTTTTCTTGCATGCTCTGAGGTTATGCCTCAGATCATTTGTAGTTATGTGTTGACCTTTTTTTGAAATTTTCATATTGACATTAGTGAAATCAATGTTTGGGTTTTAGATTACTTAACATACACACAAATATATATATGTGTGTGTGTGTGTGTGTGTATTATGGATGTAGTGTTCTACATCAAAGGGATGAAATATCCAAGAACAAAACATTGATGGATTAATGCTGGCAACATAACATCAACAGGCTACTGTACATAATCCAAGGACTAAACTTGGAGCATGCAAAACAAAAAAACAAAACAAAGAGCAAGTGTTTTTGCAAGGAAGGCAAGCCTCCCTGCATCCCCCCATGTGGGGTACTGTACCCCCCATGCTAATTTTATTTATATTAACTCAGTGATCTCACAGTTGCAGGGGAAAGTGCATATTCCCTTACCTGGTGATTGTCTATACACACACACACACACACACATATATATATAGATATATATATATATCTATATATATATATATATATCTATATATATATATATATATATATATATATCTATCTATCTATCTATATATATATATATATAAAAACTGTAATACACATACATATACACTGGATAAAGTGTTTTCAGATATATATGACACTATCACTATGTTTTATACATCACGCATTGAGTGATATACACAGACTGCACAGCCACATATGTCCCAAAGAGTATTTGCAGCTGATTGTTTCAAACTGCATATTGAAAATATATACACCACATACTGTAACTATATAGTATGTTTTAATAAGTCTCTCATCTCTTAAATGTTTGTTTACAGTAGGCTGAATAAAAGCCTAAATACCATGCTTTATATCAGCTTGTGGACCTGTAGCAATTTTTGGCAACATCTCTGTTAATCAACACAAACTTTTCATGCCGAGTCAAATACTCATCCACAGAAACATTATCATTCAGAGAAGGTAATGATTATTTCTCTTTGATCCTATAAACAACTCATTTGAATGTGGATATGCAAAAATGAAATTTCCCTTGGATCCCCTTGCTTAATCAAATGTTTTATTTTTCTTTTATACACTTGCATTTCAAGTCATTGAATTAAACATGACCTAGAATGTCCTGTTGGACCAATCACAATGCTAGGTTTGCTGCTTTTCTGTGAAAATCTAAAATACACATTCTTCTGTATTCTTCCCCATTCATCTAGATTTTGGATGCTCTATCACTGTATAACATATGTTTTTATTGTCTTTTCTGCAATAGTTCTCTAGCACTTTTGGTGCTGTCAGGTACTAGTAATGAGCACTGGGTATATCTACTCATCAATAAATAAATAAATAAACATTTAAAATGTTTGCATATTAGGGAGTGCTTGCATAGTGCATTATTAATGCTACCATGCCTTATACCATATGCTTATTCATATATCCTGTCCTTCAACCTCCTTCCTGTTTTGCCTACATAATAACTTTCACATGTTAAGCAGATCACTAAATAAATCACCTCCCTGGTACAGCAGTCAAAATTAACTGGAATTGCCATTGATATTTCATCCATTCGATATAGAACACTGCATTCACACACACACACACACACACACACACACACACACACACACACACACACACACACACACACACACACACACACACACACACACACACACACACACACATATATATATATATATATATATATATATATATATATATATACATATATATATATATATATATATATATATATATATATACATATACATATACATACATACATATGGGTCAACTTCTTAATTTCGAAAGATCACAATCTTGAGACTCATAATAT
The DNA here is from genome assembly GCF_019279795.1 of Protopterus annectens. Classification (NCBI taxonomy): domain Eukaryota; kingdom Metazoa; phylum Chordata; order Ceratodontiformes; family Protopteridae; genus Protopterus; species Protopterus annectens. The sequence goes on from NC_056737.1 coordinate 425,914,121, forward strand.
CAAACCCGGAATCTGGAGATTGTGAAATCTCAAAATTAAGAAATAAAAAAAAAATGTCAACTGCTAAAACCATGTTTTTATAGGGGGCAAGCCTCCCCTGCACCTACCGCACCCCCTGCATCCTAAATATACTAACTCCGAGATCGCTGTACAGTGAAGAGAACAGTAATGTAGATCGCGTTACAGTACAGAATGGGAACATTACCATTCTCTTCACTGTAGTGCAATCCCTGAGTTAGTATATTTAAGTTGCAGGGGGTGTGGGGGGTGCAAGGGGGACTTGCCCCCACATGGTTTTAGCAGTTGTCATTTCTTAATTTTGAGATTTCACAACCTCGAGACTCTGGGTTCGATATTATGAATCTTGAGACTGTGATCTTTCAAAATTAAGAAGTGGACCCATATATATATATATATATATATATATATATATATATATATATATATATTTGGGTGTACTTTAAATAATGTAAATACCCAAATGTTGATGTCAGTAATGTCAGCACAAAAATGTAAAAAAAACATTAACCTCACAGCATGCAACAAAAAACTTTTTTTTTTTCATGGGCAAGCCCCCATTCACTCCTATATCCCCTGCTAATTATATATTCTCAATCCAAGATCACACTATACTGGGGAGAAGGGAATATCCCTCAACCCAGTAATGAATTTGCTTTGTCGACCACAGTTGGCATCATCCAACGAACTGCAGACACCACTAGATTAGATAAATACAACACCATTGACTGGATTGTAAAACCTAAATGTATACCATTCTAATATCAGGCATACCTCCAGGCTCAGTAACCACCATCCAACCAACATTATATAAAGGCACTGTAAGATGAACAAGAAAACTGTACTTTACTGGGTTCACTAAAAAAATTTTTTAATAAGGACAGCTATTTTACTGGGTTCACTAAAACAATGCAGCTGTCAACAACCCCTTAAATACCTTCCTACCTTCCTGTAGTTGAAGCCCTCAATCACTTCAGTCACTTCAACACCTTTGTTTAAGTGTTAAACACCATTACTCATTACAAAGAAAACATAAAAAAAAAAAACATCAATGCCTCATGGATGTCTATAGAGATTAAGCAATTAATTCCACAAAGAGACAAGCCATGGAAACAGTAGAAAACATTGAAAACATAAGTAGAGAGGCTTGCAGTTCTGGGGTAACCACTGACTGAAATGTTGGGGCCTGCAAAATGTTTTATTTTCTTTATACTAGTAAAGGTGACCATGCCACAGGGCTGGGGTGGAAGACCACATTGGAATATAAGGAGGTTGTTTGGCAGTTAAGTCTAAGTCTGAATACTGCAGTTGAACCATGATGAAATGGCAACATTTCTGTGACTTCCCCTCTCTGGGACAGTAATCAAGGAGCCTGAATCCTTACCACTGACACTGGAGAGGGATGTTCACTTGGAACAAAATGGATACACCCAGTATTTCCAGATGCAGTTCTCTGCATCAAGGACAATTTCCCTTAAGAGCACACAGGGAATGCACTCAGTCCAGGGTCTGGATTTCTCTCGCTGTCTCCCTCCAGGCCCCCAGTAAGACTTCCCACTGTCACAGCTATGGTGTTTGGTCCTCAGCCGAGAGCCCAAGCTAAGTCCTTCAGCACTCTCTCTGTGTAACCAGTGCTTCAAGTCCCTGCTCCAAGCAGCTGACACACACACTCTTTGAGATTTGATTTTCACACACACACACAAACACACACACACACACACACACACACACACACACACACACACACACACACACACACACACACACACACACACACACACACACACACATGCATCTGCGCTCGCACACACCTGGGAAAGGCTGGCACAGATTTACCAGTTTTGCCCCCCTCTGCCAAGACAATAAGGTAGTTACACCACCACCAGACACTCCAAAGCCAGCTACTCTAAGGCTCTTGTAAGGGTTGTGACGCCCGTGCCCTGGCCCAGCAATCAAGGACCCTCAATCCTCACCACTAACGCCAGAGAGGGCATCTCATATATGAGGAAAGGATAACAAATGCACACAGTAACGTGCAATTTCCCTTAAGAGTACACAGAGATCTCCCTTGCTCACCAGGTCCCCAATAAGACTCCCCACTGGCACAGCTATAGGGTCCAGATCTCAGCCTAGCTGGACAAGCTAAAATCTCCAGCACCCTCTCGGTCCAACCAGTGCTTTGTGTCCCTGGCCAAGTAACTGACACACACACTTTGAGATAAGTTTATACAACCACACAGACACTCCTGGGGAAGGCTGGCACAGGTTCTCCAGGTCTGCTCCTTTTACCCAGACTATATGATAGTAATTACTGCCTCCACCCAGCTAATATTATCAGCTACCCAAAGGCCCTTAAAGGATGTCCAATTATTACTGTGCAATATTATTATCCAATTGGTAAGTGTGACTAATCAGTCAAGGCTTTTAGACTGGCTTTGTACAATAAACTCTAAAAATATGTAATGCAGTCTAGAGCTTAACTTGTCTCTACACAAACCAGCCACAGTCAAAATGTTTTAAAATATTTAATAATAAATAATTAAAACCACAAGACAATACTTTCGTCTACACAGTGCTAGTCAAGAAAGTTCAGAGATCACACAGAAATTAAGAATCTTCAGTTGTTTTCCGCCTCGAACGCTCACAAATGGATCTAGAGGCAAAGAATCTTAAGTTGTTTTCCGCCTCGAACGCTCACAAATGGGTCTAGAGGCAAAGAATCTTCAGTTGTTTTCCGCCTCGAACGCACAGAAATACTTAAAATAAATCAGTAGTACAGTTCTGACATCACAGAAAAACACTTAGTCTAAACTTTCTAATTCCTAGCTATTGCTACAGAAAACACACTTCTAAAATAACTTACTTACATAGAGCAACAGGCAGCACTGTGAGTTGTATAGTCAAGTCAAAAATGCTTTATAATCTCTGCTTCTCACTGTTTAAATTGAAACTGCAGTTCTGCTAAAACATTACATCATCTTTTACACTTTCCTGGTGTTCCCAGGCTGACAGAAACTGCATTTACATTCTTTTACACTTAGAACAATAAAGAACATTCCACATGTAAATTCTGGCTATTAACTTTAGCCTTAAAACAATAGGCAGGAAGCCTTCATCTTGCCGGATTGGAGCCGACTTGTAAAACATCAAAGGCACTCATGAAATAATTTTAATTTCAAAGGACCAACAAGAAATGCTTGACTTAGCTTTCTTTACAACAGAGGGCAATGTTGCCACATTGTTTTAAGTTCAACATTTTACAGTATTTACAAATGATAGAATTATGTACCAAATTCTATTTGACTAGGCTGGCAACCTTCACCCATCTCTACCAGTCTTCACCCCCCCCCCCCCGGAGAACTCAAGCTAGTTTTTCAAGTGACCTTTGAGAAACACCACTTGAGAGGGTCAGGTCTATCTGAGTATACCTACCCCATTCCCTGTCTTGAGAGCCCATCTGCATTGGTATTGCCACTCCCACTGCGGTGCTACACTGACATATCCTATGCTTGCAACCCCAGGCTCCATCTTAGCAACTTGGCATTTTGCTGGCTGGCTCTGTTTAACCATGTTAGGGGGTTATGATCTGTCATAACAGTGAATTTCCTTCCATACAGATAAGGCTGAAGTTTTTCCAGTGCCCACACTATGGCTAGACATTCCTTTTCTACAGCTGCATAGCATTCCTCCCTGGGTTGAAGCCTATGACTGAGATAAACCACTGGGTGCTCTTCCCCCTCTGAAGAAATTTGGCTAAGTACAGCCCCCACCCCATGGTTCAAAGCATCCACCTGCACAACAAATTTTTTGCTGTAATCTGGACTGGCTAACACATGGGGTCCTCCCAAAACATCTTTAAGCTTCTGGAATGCCTGCTCACATGCTGGGGTCCACACTACCTTATTGGCCCATTCGTCCTTGTCAGGTCTGTGAGGGGAGCAGCTATGGTACTATAACTGGGGATGAAGGTTCTGTAGTACCCTGCTGTCCCTAAAAATACCCTCACCCACTTTTTAGTAACAGGTGTAGGCCATGCCTAAATGGCTTCCACTTTGGCAGGTTCTGGCCTTATCTTACCACTCCCCACTCTATATCCTAGGTAGGAGACCTCAGCCATACCCACCTGACATTTGCTCTGCTTAATGGTCAAACCTGCCCTCTGTAGTCTGCCCAGCACCTCCCTGACATGCTGAAGGTGCTCTGGCCAGGAATGGCTGTAGACGGCAATATCATCTGGGTAAGCAAGGGAAACCCCTCTGGCTCCTACTAGGATATAGTCTACCAGCCTCTGGAAAGTTGCTGGGGCATTCTTCATCCCAAAGGGCATCTTTGTGAACTCATACAAGCCAAAAGGATTCACAAAGGCTGACTTATCTCTAGTACTGGGAGTCAAGGGCACCTGCCAGTAACCCTTGGCAAGATCAATGGTTGTAAGATACTTAGCCCCACCCAGCTGTTCTAGGGGTAAGCATCTGACTCTGTGTAACTATTCAATTTCCTGTAGTTCAAACAAAACCTGGTGTTACCATCCTTCTTTGGCACCAGCAACACTAGGGAGGCCCAGGGACTGTTGGACTCTTGAATCACCCCTAGTTCCAACATCTCCTGTACCTCCTCCCTCAGAGTCTGTCTGACTCTCTCAGGCACCCTATAAAGGGCCTGCCTGATAGGCCTTTGGGATGCTGCACCAGGTGGGTGCACCCTGGTTTCCAAGTGAACATGTCCCCAAATTCCTGCAAGACTGCTCGGATTTCTTGAACCTGGGTAGGAGATAGCTGCAGGGACATTGCTACCCCTTCCACTGAGGTGTCAGCCTGAGCCTCACTGGGGAGATCAGTCCCCAGATCTCCCTCAGACTCCTCCTGCAATCTACTGCAAATGGTCAGTACAAAGACCTCCCTATCATGGTAAGGTTTCATCATGTTAACATGGTACAATTTGTGCCCTGGCCTTCTACATAACAGTTCCACCATGTAGTTAACATCACTTACCTTTCTTACCACCTTGTAGGGTCCCTCCCAAGCTGCTTGCAGTTTGTTGTGTCTGACAGGAATGAGAACCATTACCTGCTGCCCCACAGCATACTCTCTAACTCTAGTATTCCTGTCATATCACACCATTTTCTGTTCTTGGACTTCTGCCAGGTTCTCCTGGGCCAAGCCCATGAGTTCCCTGAGCCTTGCCCTGAGGTATAGGACATGTGCCACAACAGACTCCTTGTGAGACTCTCACTCACCTTCCCACTAATTTCGAATTAAATCTAGAGTTCCCCTCACCCTATGCCCATACAGCAACTCAAAGGGTGAAAACCCTGTGAACTCCTGGGGAACCTCTCTGTAAGCAAACAACAGATGGGGCAAATATTTGTCCCACTCTCTCTTAAACTGATCTGCAAATGCCCATAGCATGGACTTGATTGTAGAGTTTAACCTCTCAACAAGACCATTAGTCTGGGGATGGTAGGGGGTGGTCTTCATGTGCTTCACCCCACAGGACTTCCACAGACAAGCCGGCAGGTCTGATGTGAAATTGGCACCTCTGTCAGTCAGTATTTCTTTTGGGAAACCTACCCTGCTGAAAATCTCTAACAAAGCATTTGCCACCTTCTCTGCCTCAATGGAGGATAAAGCCACTGCCTCGGGGTATCGTGTAGCATAATCCACTACCACTAGGATATACCTTTCCCTGTGGAACTTGGGGTACTCAGAGGGCCCACAATATCAATAGCTACTCTCTGAAATGGCTCCTCAATCACAGTCAAAGGCATCAAAGGAGCTCTCACCTTGTTTCCTGCCTTGCCTACCTTTTGGCACTGCTCACAGGTCCTGCAGTACCCTGTTACATCTCTGAAAATTCCAGGCCAATAGAAGTTCTGCATAATACGCCTTTTTGTACGTTTTATGCCCATATGACCTGCAAAGGGAATATCATTGGCTATGGCTAGAAGCGCCAGATGGTAGGCTCGAGGCACTACCAACTGCTGTACTCTCTCACCTTCTAGCCCTCCCTCAGGGGTCCACTCTCTGTGTAGTAACCCTTTGTCCCAGTATACAGATTCCCCCTTTCCTTGAGAATCAGGTGTCTCCCTAACTACCTGCCTCAGGCCTTGCAATGTAGGGTCTGAGAGCTGAGCCTGTCTCAACTCTCTCCTTGTAACCCTTCCCAGCTCCCCTTCCACAGGAATCTGGCATTCTCTGGCAGTGGTGCCTCACTGTCAGCCTGGGTACTACTACTCACCCCTACCTTTGCAGTCACTCTGTCCAAGAGGACATCAGTACCCACAAGCAGCTGTGGCTCACCTTCAGTCTCACTGCTACAGCGTAGCTCACTCCCTGAAGTAACCACCTCACCAGTCATGGCTGCAAGCATGCATTCTGTCTGGGTCTCCACCAGGCTACCAGACTTACCTGCTTGTCTCCAAGCCTGACTGTGTGTAATTGCACAAGCTCAGGGTACTGCACTATCAAAATCATTCCCTATCAGGAAATCTGCAGGTATATCCTCAAACACACCTATTTGCTGGCTTCCTTTCCCACCCTCCCAATCCAGGTGAACCCTAGCCAAAGGTATTTGGAATGGGATCCCTCCTAAAGCCCTGAATGGAGTAGACTGTCCAGGCAAGTAGCACTCTTCTGTAACCATTGCAGGCTTTACAATGGTTATATCAGAGGCTGTGTCTCACTTGGTAATGGCCTCTTTGCCATTCACTACAATAGGATATAGCCTCTGGTGGTAGTTTGGTACCCTTGTTGTCCCAAGACAACCTACTATTGGCATTTTGTCTTTCCCCCTTACTGGTTCTCTAACCTTTGGTTCCCCACCTTGCCTCCGTGGACATCTGTATGCCACATGGTCCCACTGGTTGCATTCAAAGCATTTAACCCTAGCTCCTGGACATGTACCTGGACTAGTGGTTTCCCCTGCTACTGGCAGATTCTGTTTGGAAAGTCTGTGCTACCCACCATGGGTTCCTTGAGACCCATGAGCAGTACTGGGGATCCCCTTCCTGTGCAGAGCTGCCCTGCTTGCCAGGTATAGGTCTCCCTTCTTCCCCTACTCATCTGAAGTAGCACACTGTCTATCAGCTAACCAGATCCTCATGTCCTCAGGCAAAGTGCTAAGGGCTTGTTCCCTCACCGAAAGGTCTGCCAGCCCTTCAAAAGTGGTGACCTGACATCCACTCACCCACCCATGGAAATAAGTGCTCAATTCAGCAACATATTCACACACACTTTCATCTGCCTTGCGTCTATGCTCACAAACCTTTTTCCAGTACGTTTTAGGTGTTAGCTTAAACAGTTCTAAAAGACATTTCTTTACAGCAGTATAATCAAAACATGCAATGTCAGGCATTTTAGATAATGCAGTTACAGCTTTACCATGGAGTAAGGGGGTCAGGAACTGTACCCAGAGCCCTTGGTCAACTTCATACTGTTTACATACTCTCTCAAACATATGAATGAAACTATCAAAATTATTCCCCTCTTTAAACTGCAGAAGAAATTTACTGACCTTTTGTGCTTCTGGGGTCCAGTTACTCCCTTCTCCATTACCTCCATGACTCTGGTGAAGAGTCAGCATCTCCTTCTCATGCTGCCTCTGTCCCTCTTGTTCCTCAGCTTGCAGACATAACAGTTTCTCATTCTCCTCAGCCTGCAAATATCGCAGTCTCTCATTTGCTTCTAATTCCACATGCCTGGCCTCCAACTCAAGTCTCTTTAGCTCCAGCTGGATTTTTAAGTCCACTGCAGAAAGGTTGAGCTGTCTATTCTACAAGGAAATTATATCTCCACTGCCAGTCTGATTGTCCTCCTGGTTGCTGTTTTCTGATGCAGCTGTAACCAAGGCTGCAATTAGGTCTGCCTTTTAGTCAGGTTTCCATACACCAGTCCCCTAGGCTGGCACATCTCCAAGAGCTGGCTCCTTGTCAGCTTTCCATACTCCTCTGCTGACATGCTGCCTGCTCACCCTGACTAACTAAGCTAACAAAAGAAATAAAACAATTGTGATCCGAACTCTGAGTGTTTACTACGTGGCTGTTTTAGAGTACAAAACACCTTCAAAGTTCACTGTACACAAGCTACAGAATTCACTCTACCCACACCACTACAAGCCAATTATGATTTACCAATTAATTAATATGTGATGTGGATATCTCAACCACTGCCACCAATTAATATGTGATGCCCATGCCCTGGCCCAGCAATCAAGGAGCCTCAATCCTCACCACTAACACCAGAGAGGGCATCTTATATATGAGGAAAGTATAACAAATATACACAGTAAAGTGTAATTTCCCTTAAGAGCACACAGAGATCACAGTCAGTCCAGGGCTGGTCACTCCCTTGCTCTCCAGGTCCCCAGTAAGACTCCCCACTGGCACAGCTATAGGGTCCAGATCTCAGACTAGCTGGGCAAGCAAAAATCTCCAGCACACTCTCTGTCCAACCAGTGCTTCATGTCCCGGGCCAAGTAGCTGACACACACACACACTTTGAGATAAGTTTATACAACCGCACAGACACTCCTGGGGAAGGCTGGCACAGGTTCTCCAGGTGTGCCCCTTTTACCCAGACTATATGGTAGTGATTACTGCCACCACCCAGCTAATATTATCAGCTAACCAAAGGCCCTTAAAAGGGTGTCCAATTATTACTGTGCAATATTATTATCCAATTGGTAAGTGTGACTAATCAGTCAAGGCTTATTAGAGTGGCTTTGTACAATAAACTCTATAAATATGCAATGTAATCTAGAGCTTAACTTGTCTCTACACAAACCAGCCACAGTTAAAATGTTTTTAATTGTTTAATAATAAATAATTAAAACCACAAGACAATACTTTCTACTACACAGTCAGTGCTAGTCAAGAGAGTTCAGAGATCAGACAGAAATACTTAAAATAAATCAGTAGTACAGTTCTGACATCACAGAAAAACACTTAGTCTAAACTTTCTAATTCCTATCTATTGCTACAAGAAAACATACTTCTAAAATAACTTACTTACATAGAACAACAGGCAGTGCTGTGAGTTAGATAGCCAAGTCAAAAATGCTTTATAATCTCTGCTTCTCACTGTTTAAATTGAAACTGCAGTTCTGCTAAAACATTACATCATCTTTTACACTTTCCTGGTGTTCCCAGGCTGACAGAAACTGCATTTACATTTTTTTACACTTAGAGCAATAAAGGACATTCCACATGTACATTCTGGTCATTAACTTTAGCCTTAAAACAATAGGCAGGAAGCCTTCATCTAGCTGGACTGGAGCCGAATTGTAAAACATCAAAGGCACTCATGAAATAATTTTAATTTCAAAGGACCAACAATAAATACTTGACTTAGCTTTCTTCACAGCAGAGGGCAATGTTGCCACATTGTTTTAAGTTCAAAATTTTACAGTATTTATAAATGATAGAATTATGTACCAAATTCTATTTGACTAGGCTGGCAGCCCTCACCCATCTCTACCAGTCTTCACAAGGGTACCCAATTATTCTGAGTGAAATTAATAATAATACAAATGATAGTGTTTAGCCAATAAAGTAAGGCTTCCAGGAGTGGCCACAGAGTCCCCAAGTAGATATGAGTACTCTCCATAGTTAAAATATTCTCTAAAGGACAAGCCACAATGAATAATTTAAATATATTTAAAAACAAATAATAAAAGAACATGAAAATACTAAATATCAGTTTAAAGTAAACACCAGAGTTTCATATCACAGGAAATATTAAAATAACACAAATGAATAGATTCACACAGATACCGAAAAACAGTACTTAACTAACCTCACTATATTTTCCTGACTGATCTAAAGAATTACTAGTATTATATACTTTGTAAAAATTATTCAAATGTAAAAGTATTCATGCATTCTTCTACTACATAATGTTGCTTCTAAAACTATGCAATGATGTCTTGTATTTTTGATGATATATTTTATTGATATTGTCTTAATTTTACTGTTGGAGCTTTTCTCCCTGGGCTTCCACTGAAAATGGGTTTCTGACCCAGTCGGACTTTCCTGGTCACCAAATGTCAATAAATAATAAATAAATAAATAAATATATTTCCTGATCACTTACTAGAGCAAGGCAAGATGAAGTAGGTGAGGGGCTCTTTCTTGGCAGGTTTCAAAAACAGAGTGCAATAAGACTTCAGTCTGATCTAGTATTAAAACATCATTTCTGTGTTGGATTACAGAATGACATCATACACATCTGGTCATCTGACTTCTGGTTCCCACACGTCTCCCTTTACTAGAAACTGAACCAAAATGTCGCACATGTATGTCAATAATACATGCACGCATATTGTGTTGCTCAGATCTGTTGCAGCTTCTGGAAATCATAAAACAATTTTAAACTTCTACCCTTCCAGAGTAGCAATTAGTTCACTGCTAAAGACAATGCAGAAAGCTTCGTAGTACCGACATTTTTGTCTCTGGCTTATTGAGAACTGTAAGATACAATCATCATGGCCTAGGCCTAATAATTTAATTTCAGAACATTTTTCAAAGTTAGCTGCAGCTGGACTGTGATTAACCTCTTCTCTTCCAGTATCCTTTGTTACAATACATTCATTTCAACAGTTACAGTAATACATGTATATTTCTTCCTCTGTCCAGCAGGACACGCTGATACATTTTTAACACAAGCAACTTTACAAATACATTTTCAACACAAGCATCTGTATAAATCAGCTTGGTATACAAATGACATGTAATTATTTACAAAATTCCAGCTATCTGTGCTGGCATATGTTACACATCCACTGCCCTACTTCTCTTGGCATAGCTGGCAATACCTCACATCATCCCAATTTCTATGTGTTTATGTTTAATCATCGAACACCCCATTCATTGAATGGCTGTTCAATGAATACTAATCATCGAAATGTCTTTTAATGGAAAGGGCTTATTATCATAAAAATTTACATCGAATGCTGATAGTTGGATAACAAAAAGGAAGTGCAACGTACTACTTACTTATCAATAACTTAGCTATAAGAAAACCTGCCCTTTCCTCACTGTAGTGCAACCTCAGAGTTGGTATATATAATTATCGGGTGGTGTAGGGGGTGCAGCCTCCCATATAAGTAGTGACTGGTGTTCACCCAATCGTCCTCCTGTGGGTGGCTGTGCCACCCACACCCCCTGCTAATTATATATACCAACTCCAAGGTTGCACTACTTTGGTGAAAGGGTAAGTTTTCTTATAGCTATGTTACCAATAAGTATTATTTTGCACTTCCTTTATGTTGGCCTACTATCATCGTTCGATGTAAATCTTTATGATGATATGGCCTTTCGATTAAAATAAGTTTCGATGACTGGTGTTCAATGAACAACCATTCAATGAACATGCTCTTCGATGATTAAACATAGACCCCCATTTCTATGATTAGCATCTTAAAATTAAGGGCTGCCAAGTTATGATTACTATTTTTATTTGTAATTATTCATTATTTTACTACTGGTTATTTTTGTTTCAGCAACATTTTTGGGCTACCTAATTATATTACAGACAAAACATCCCAATCTACAAGGTTTTAGCAAAGAATAAATTCAAATTTTTGTTTACTATGAAAACAAAATTCTATTTGTGCACTTTATAAACATATTCATTGCAATTTAGTTTATTTTAATTTTATCTTTGTAACATGATGTAACCTTTTAGAGAAATCTGTCTTTTTTAGCTGCACTGAACAGTACAATCAGCTGACATGCTGTTTTATGACATAACTGTCTCTAGAATTTAAATAGAAGCATTTGCTGTGTCATTCAGATTCTGATGAAGTCCTTTATATGTTTGGATGAAAGCATTTGATGTAATTTTTTTCCCCTCTGGTTATAATCACGTTTGGATTTGTGTTTTTAAAAGTTTTGCTTTCATCTGGATGAGAGTTTGTAAGTGCATGCTTGTTTTGTTGTTAGTGTCATACAAGTGCTGGAGAGTGTTTTTTTCCCTAAGAACGTGACCCTATATACATCCATCCCACCCAGGGAAAGGCATACAGCAGTCTCTGCTGGCATATTTTCCATGTCATCATATGTAGCTCAGCCACAGCCCTGCCCTCTCAGTAGACAACACCTCCCCCCACGTATTCCTGGCTTTCACTGGAGATCAGTTGCAAAGGAGTGTCAGAACACACACCCAAGATGTGCAATCCTACCCTCCATGCCTGCATGTTCATGCATAAGGAGCCACTATTTGAACTCAGGTCACTGGGGCAGTAGTCAAGGCTTTGTCTCTTTATGCAACCGGATGAGGCATATATGAAATTAAGTAATAAGTTTATGTTCCAAATTAGCTGCCTGTAATACAGTTTTGAATGCTTTGAGCTGGCATACTAATTATGTTATTTTTAAGACCTGTTTGTTTAACAAGAACTGCAACTTGAGAACAGCATGGAACACCAAGTCACATACAGTGATAATGCAGCACAGAAATTTATATAAGGGATATGAGAATTTTATTTTTGTTGTATTAGAATAAAGGGTTAGACTTAACAGACCGTCTTACTAGCTAATAAGCAGGATACATATTTTTGAGTGCACAGCTAGATTTATTATACATTACTGTGTAAATATTAATATTTTACTTGCCATTATGAGAAGGCAGGGGTAGCAGACACAGCACAATGCACAATAATGCTTTACTAGAAAAACGACTTTACACATGTAAGCCTGTTGCAGTGGTACATGGACTGGTGTGTTAGTATAGACTGAAAACAGGTAACCAGGTCAGGCAAGTGCAAGATTAGGCTGTGTATATACAAAAATTTAAATAGTGTCACAAATCAGAATATTTTAAATCCTGTAACAATGCATGTGAAAAGTCATCATGTAGGAAATACTTTGAGAGTATTGCTTTAGTGTTTTGGGTTCCCCATGAATAAAGAGAGGAGCTAATTAGGAATTCCTTCTGAAAGGTATGGAGTCTGAGTTCATATTCAGTACTCTTTTTTTCAAGGGGTTTAAATCAAGAAGCCAAACAAAAACATTTAATGTGATATCTCAGTATATGTATTGTATCAGTAGGATAAATGTTCTTGAGCACGTGCTTAAGAAATATTTGCACATACAGTGATGCATTTTTAAGATGTATTATTTAATAGATTGTGTCATGTGATGGTAAAGAGCATATTAGCCCTGAAGAGTGGAAGTATTTCAGTAGGCCTCCCTGAATGTGAGAAGCAGTGGGACTATAAAAAGTTGCAGAAACCATCCCAGTTTGTTTGTAATAGACACAGTACCTGGCATTACTTATAGCCTAGATGACAAATAATAAACAAATAATTTCATACATAATGTAGAAAAAAGGACTACTAAGAATCCCTGAATATTGGGCAGTTTTCCTTGAGGACATTGTAGTCACTAAAAACACAAAAGTAGAAATAATCTGCTTAATTATCTTGTTAAAACTATTTTAAGCTTGATATGTGTTATAACTGTAGTGTTACTTGGGGGGGGGGTGTTAAGTTACCAGTTGTCCTAAGTGTGGCATTTATTTTGGAGGTAAGACTGTCTACCTCCATAGGAAAACAACAGCAGAGCACTTGAGGTAGGTTAATAGTCATGGTAAGAATTATGCACCAAATCTCCATATTACAAGGGAAAATGCAACACATAAACTCAAATGTCAGGCATTTTAGGTACAAAAAAGAAAAGATGTATATAAGGGGAAAGGATTTTGAAAATTAGTTATAAGAGATGGAACCCAGATGGTAGGTGACATTGAGGTTTTACTTTAGTGAGGACTTGAATATTAGTGCCAGTATGGTTCCTTTTTTTGAAAAAAAAACAAGACTGAGATGATTCCACTGCAGTGTTTTCTGTAATTGTGTTTAATGGGTTGAGCCATTACACATTTCAGTAAAAAACATTTAAATGTTTACACTGGTATGATATCGTTATGTTACCTAATTGTTTGACCAGCTGCTATGGCCTCTGGAGGCTTAGTACTGAGCTCTGTACTATTCCTTATTGTGTCACATCCCTTTCAGGTATCACCAGTCTCTCACCCTCAGCCTATCTCTCTCTCTCGTGTTTCTTCTAACTTTAACTCTTGTCTTCTCTTCTGTTCTCTTCTCTACACCATTCTCTTGTTTTTGGGTTATATGCTGCTTTCCCCTTTTTATCTCTTTCTGAGTAGGAGCTAACTAAATATATATATATATATATATATATATATATATATATATATGGTCTAATTATGACACTTATATGACAGTTTTATATGCCTTTCATAGTTTATTACGTTAGTTTATTACGTCAGTCTATATAAAAGTTTACCTTATAATGACCTATATTTCTCCATATGTATTAACTTTAGCTAAATGTTTAGTATTTTTAACATTTCAAATCTGACTGTTGCATTTTTATAGAAGAACTGCATCCCTCTTTGTGTCTGTATTATTCTTATCTTATTACACCCTAGGAATTCCCTTTAAAATAGCTGTTGACTTAGTGGAATGCCCTAGTCATAGGTTCATAGGAGAATACTAGGCTAACTGCTTTAAAGGGCCACTTTAAGCCTAGCCAATAACCCAAAGTCAGAATCAAACCCAAAATACCTGATCTTTAGGAAGCCACTTTTTAAATAAAACCACAATTCTCTGGGGACCACATTGGCCATATATGCTGATGACACTGGTAAATATCCCCCCCCCCAATATTAAATGCTTTTCACAGAACAGTTAAAGCCACAAGCTTACGTTTTATACATTCAACATAGCTCAGCTCAACAACCGTCAAAATGTATCTTATAGATTGACCAACGTAATGTCCAGTTAATGCCAGCATTCAGGAACTCCAAAAGTTACTGCCTCATGATTTTTTTTCATTGGCTACAGTGAAAAAAAAAAGTCACTGGCCTGCACATCTTCTCAACATCTTCCTCAGAATCTAATTTTTGCCCAGCCAAGCTGAAATGTGACAACAATGACATGATGCATTACAGAACATGGGGAAGGCACCAGTCAGTCTTGGAAAGTTTCATCTGATGAGCGATTTTAATGCCTGGGGACTTAACAGTACATGTTACATAGGATAGACAGGATCCGCCTCCCAGAGTCTCCGTTTCAGCCACAGTCTCCAGGATCGTGCATTTATAGCAAAATAATTTTACATTTAAAAGCATAATCCTATATCACACAATGTATGAAATCCAAATTTAATTGCTCAAATTACTACTGTTTATGTAACATTCAAACATAATAAATAAATAGTCAGATAATAGACTGACGGGATTTTAATTTAAATGATTTTTTAAATCTGTAATGCATATTTGCTTTTCAATCTGCAAAAAGAAAAATAAAAGATTTCTCCCTGCTCACTGATCACACTTTCCAGTGGTATCTGATTATCTGTAACAATGTTTATATTTTATTTTTTAATTAGAGATGACAAGATAACTGTTTTGTATTTCGTCCTCGAGTTTTCTGGTATCAGTTGCTTGTGATTTTGGCTACTTGATCATGTATTAGTTGTAACTTAATAAATTTGGGAATAATATTTTGTTCATCATTCCTTTTCAGTTAGTCAGTTTTGTACTTTTTAAATACTGTTGTTTAAGGAAAAATAGATTAGATGGCTCCTACCAAACAGGGGATAATAACAGTTTGTTCAGATTTCTTCACTGGTTCTTCATGCTATGGTCTACTTTTACATGGATCATCTGATAGTTTTGTTGTGGGGAAGTGCACTTTTGGAACTGTTTCAAAGTGTTCCAGATGTTTATATGTTTGTAGATCAATGTTGTCCATGACATATTGTATTTGCAGTGTTCTAACTAAGCAGGTGTAATGATTTAACGCATACCATTAGAGGACATATTTAAGAAAACAGAATGAAGCATGTCTGAAGAGATGAAGAAGTTGAAAGGGTTAGCAATGTGTTTAAAACTAATTTGAAGAGACCCATGTTGAAGCACAGGAAGATAAAGGTAGAGGATTTCTTTCCAAATGTATAAGCTGTTAAAAACATTTCCTGTTGTATCAGCACTAGTATTCCCAAACAGGTACACTAGACATTTTTACTGACATTAGACAATACTGCAGACTGTCACTTTTCTGTTTATTCATATCATCAAGGCAGTGGGTGACACAGCTTTTGGCATTACATAGGAGCTCAGGCAGCTGAAAGATCACGCCTGTATTGCTCATACTGCACAACTCAGGTAAACTCCAGAATTCCTGCAGACAATGAAAAACTTGTCATAATCGCATACCTGCTGTTTGTGTCAATGCAGCAACTCTTCTGATGGCCAAAAGCAATTGAAAAATAAGAACTTTCCTTATTTGAGGACTTGTATATCAAGGGATGGTGACACATAAGTTGATACTAAAAGTAGAGTTAACAAATCTGCCTCTATTTATGAGGATCTGCACAGAAGATGGTCTTTTAGCATGGTCAGCACAAAGGTCAAATTGTACCTGTGCACATCACTTGTACTGCCCATTGTGCTCCGTTCTGCCAATATAAAAGAAAGAGCATTACATGATATCTGGATTTTTTCATCATGGATGTATAAGAATGATCTCGAATGTGTCACAGACAGATCATATTCCTAATGGTGAACTGAAGGAAAGAGCTTGTGTATGAAGTATACATACATTTAAGAAATAAAGATGTGCAAATCTGGACAGGTACTGTAGTGAAAAGGTGGCTCCTGACACTTGCAATTAAAACTATGGAGACACAATGTATTTGTCTAGTATCTTGTGAATTCAAGTCTCATACTTAAGCTATGTATTTTAATGGATTACCTTCAGTTTCCCAACAGATGACTTTACTGACATCCACTATACCGACACGTCAATTCACAGACATTTCGAAACCCGACGTTAGCCACACAGTTAGTAAAACTCAGCCATCCCGACAAACTACACTACCCCAAAAAAACTGGCCCACCAAACCCCCCCATACTAAATATACCAACTCTGAGAACACACTACTATGGGGGTAAGAGGCAAAGTTCAAGTTGATGGCCGAGTGTTTATTAACTGCGCAGTTAACGTCGGGTTTGGAAATGTCGGTGAATTGACGTGTCGGTATAGTGGATGTTAGTAAAGTCATCTGTCGGGAAACTGAAGGTAATCCATTTTAATACATCACTGGGCAGATATAGTATTTCTGAGGCTACCATTCTCCATTTTATTACCTGTGAGTTCTTTATTGAGCTATAGTTGATGAGATAATACTTGAAAGGGGTTGTAAAAACAATATTATACCATGACCCCCCCAAAACGTGCACGCTGATTGGCCAGCGTGCCCATTGTAAATCGAGTTATACTAATGGAAAAAGGTCCGGTTGCCCGGACTTTTCCATTAGTATAAGTCTTTTAAAACTGTCTCGCTATGTTAAGTTTCTCCTTTGCTTTTTTAAACCTGTCTCGCTATGTTAAATGGGTTTAACATAGCGAGACAGCTTTAAAATAAGCAACTGAGATCTCATCAAACCCATTTAACATAGCGAGACAGTGTTTTAAAAAAAGCAACGGAGAAAGCAAGATCTCCGTTGCTTTTTTTGCTATGTTAAATGGGTTTAACATAGCGAGACAGTTTTAAAATAAGCAACGGACATCTCCGTTGCTTATTTTAAACTGTCTCGCTATGTTAAACCCATTTAACATAGCGAGACTAAAAAGCAATGGAGATCTTGCTTTCTCCGTGCTTTTGCCACATCTCTGATGTACTGCGTGAGGCCGCAGTACATCAGAACTGCCGGATACCAGACAGATGCAGAAGGGCAGCAAAGAGGCATTATACAATGCCATTATTTAAGAAAAGTAATTGCTTCTTTTCTTAAATAATGTCATAGTATAATAGCAATAACCCACTTCTGGGTGTGGGTAATGTGGGATTTACCCACGGTTGTCTTTGTTTGGTCCTCGGCTCACACCAACCATGGGTAAATCCCGCATTACCCACACCCAGGCGTGGGTTATTGCTATAATATTTGATTTATGCCTCAATCAAGCAAGAACATGGAATTAAACTGATTAAGCTACTAGACAGGCAAAGGGCATAAGGCATGAGACTATACAGTGAAAGGTGTCAAACAGATGTGTCCTGTTCAAAATACGTAGGTCATCTTCAAATTGCTAATGGGGTGCAACCAAATCTGAGTAAGATAAATGCTATTTAAAATTTGCAGACTCCAACAGGTAAATCTTCATTAATATAATTCGGAGGAATGTACAGTTTACTGCTCTACCAGATGAGCTTTTTGTGGTGAAGGACTGAACATATCAGAATACTTCAGAAGCCTACTAAGACAGCCCTGAAAACTGATCACAGAAAATAGCAGGTGAGCTTGGAAGAAAGAAAAAAAATGGCAGGTGGGGCAGAGTAAGGGGAGGCATGGTGATGCAACACCTACAGAGGACTTGTGAGCAAGAGAAGAATTACTTAGGAACAAGCTAACACTATACCTGCCATGCTTGAAAGTGTATTTTATTCTTTTCTGACAACGTGAATTAAAGGCTTCAAGCTGAATGTAGCAGGTTTTTACTTGCTGTAATTGTAAGGATGACCGTTGTTAATGGGGCTTACTTTTTTTAGCATTTTTATCTTTACTCTGAGAGGCAACAACCTTAGTATGAGGGAGTGGGGAGAAGCACCCACAGGTCTGATGCCAAGAAGCACAAATGTTCCACAAAAACACACTTAAAAATCCTACATCCAAAATTATAATCATTTGCAGTTGTCATCCTTAGAGTTGTGAGAGAGCCGCATATAACCAAAACTGCAACATGCGGATACTCATCTGAATGAAACAATATGGACTCTGTGGCTGTTTTAGTAGCCTCCATGAAATCATCAATTATATTTTCTAGAAATAAGTTCATCATATGACATGCAATCTCTTTTAGCAAGGTATTAGCATATTTAAAGATATATACTCCCATATATTACATCAACCACGCTCATTTATGGCTCCCTCTCAGAAATGTGAGATTTGAAAATGCAAGCAATGACACTTCAAAAATTGAAATTTCAGTTCTATGAAAAAAGCAGGTGGTTCTGGTACTCACTGTTAGACCTTTAAAATATTTTAGTAGAGGTGCTTTGGCCTACAAAACCCTATACCCCCAATACTTAGATATAGTAATGCCAAAATCATGGTATATCACAGTAAGAAGAAGCAGCTCCCAAACTCTGCTAATTTTATATATATATATATATATATATATCTATATATAGCTATATATATATATATATATATATATATATATATATATATATGTACGTATATACTAACTCCAAAATTGCTATTTCTCAGAGTAGTGGAATACTACAACATAATTCAATCTTGTTTTTAGGCTATATCCCTCCATTTGCAAATACAATTTTGCTATTCTAAGGATCACCATTACATTCCTTGGATTTTCAATAGCTGACCCTGTTTTATATGCATTCTGTGAGGTAGCATGTGTTGTTAAACTATTGATTTAAACTATACCTTGCTTTATACTACCCATGCAATGAGCTTTGTACAAAAAATTCAATCCTTTCTTTACATTTAGTACACATTTTAATAAATGCAGCTTTATTACCATTTCTTTTTCAGTTTGTCAACATATATGACTTATTTCTTCACTGACATTCCATATTCAGAATATTTAATATGTCTTATTCATTCTGGACATCAATCTTTCTTATGAGGCTATTTTTCTGTGCTCTACAGCTTTTCTTGGAGATCTTGGAGACACAACCAGAGGAGCCTCCTTCTATAACTCTTGTCTATCACTGATTTCACAGTCTCTGTTTTCCTCTGATAGTACTGCTTATGACAATTCAGTTTGCTTTTCATCCTTAAATTGTTGATGAATTTGTCTTATGAATATGCCCATAATTCTTTTTATGATACTTTCCATCTTCTCCAGTAATAACATCATGGTTCAGCTGCTTTACCAACTACTCCAACTTTAGGCTTCAAAATGTTCCATAGCTTTTATGTTTGTACTTCATCTCCCTCCCTTCAAATCTGGTAGTTATACCTCTTTCTTATTAGATGTTTCCCAAGTTTGATTATTCTCTTGAAGTACCCATTTAACTGCTGATACAGTAGATCAGATACTGTATGCCTGAATTTCTGACTTTTATGTGGACCACTGCCAGATAGGCTATTATCAGAACATAGCATATAGATTTCACTGTGCTAATGACACTTGCACTTTTTGTGACTGTCAGTTTGATTATTTCAGGGAAGTTATAATAATTTTTCACATACAGGATAAATAGCTTCCTTAAATGAAACAAATCTGCTCCCAATCGCCACCATGGTCTTCCTGAAAATTACCATTCTAGTATCTCTTTCTTTGGAAAGTTGCTAGATTATGAATTGCATATGATACATCTCTGCACTACTTGCTTTGCATAAAGCATCACATTTCTTGCTGTTCATTGTGTTTTGTTATTCTCAGATGCATTTCATATAACTTGTCAAACATCTGTCTTCTTATTTGATTTGGAATTCATTTTTTGTCAGCTTTGAGCATTAAACATGGAACACAGCTTCCTTCTTCCTTGAAAGGAAAATAAAACTGAATTTATTTATCATTGATTGTTTTTTCAGTAAATAACATTGTAAGTCAGTATCGGTACATCTCTGGATTTTGTTTAGATTTTCTGCTCACATTACCAATTGCAAGATAATCTTTATTTCATCTAATAACTTTCATACTTCTTTGGTAAATATGACATATACTCTATAAAGCATTTTTGCTTTTGTAACTTTTTTGCTGTATCTGTATGTCTCTTTCAGAGCTTCCTTCTACAGATTAAAATATTCCCTCTGTAAACTCTGGAGTACCTTCTTCAAAAACCTTCTGACAATGCTTTTAAAGATGTGTAACTTGTTTTCATCTGCTTTTCTTTACTCTTGACATATTTGTGGAACTTCTCACATCCATATACTGTTGCTAACTATTTTTTTCCTATTGCTCATATCTGTTCTCTGTTGTGCATATAGAAATGCTCTTGACCCATATGCAACTGCTTTATTCTTTTATATAATTACAGCTCCTGTACAATGCTGAGTGGTCTCTAGTTGAAATACAACTGGTTCATTTACCTAACATTATTTTAATGTTAGTGTTTCTATAAGCAGTTTTTTTGAACATTTCAAAAAACAAAACTCTCTTCTTATTCATATTTCCAATTCTAGGTTACACCTTGCTTTATTAGCTTTCTTAGAGACATAGCGCAAACCTGGGCAGGTACTGCATAACTAGGATGGATATTTGCAATGTACTTTGGATCTGTCATTTGTACAACTGCTATAACTTTTTCTGTAGCAGGCTTTAGTCACTCTGATGTTAAGACATGAGCCACATATTACACACAATACTCATAGCATTGCACTTATGTAACTCTAAATTATGCTTTATTTCCCTATTTAGTAGCTGTAGCAATCTGTTGTCATGAACTTCATGTATTTTACCCCACACTACTAGATCATGATTTTGTTTGAAACAGTTTCCAGGGCCACAGTTACCTATAAAACAGTTCTTTGGAATTACCCTGCTGCTAATAAAATATCAAAGGAAAATCTAAGGAACTTGCATATTAATATCAGTATTAGGCATATGAAAATTGTTTCTTTATCTAGGTATCTGTTGGCATCTGTGGTTTGTAGCAAATACTGAAAAGTGCTGAAAAAATTGGATTTTGGCATAGCTGAGACTGCTTCTTCAGCTGTAAATAATGGATGCTTTTTTGTAATAATTTTGTTTAGATCTTGTGGATTAATACAAGCACACATGTCTTGCTTTGTGATAGTAACTGCAGTATTCACTCAAACTGTTTACTCTAATTGCTTTTTAATGATGCCAAAGCTTTCCATTTATTTTATTTTCTACTAATTTCTACTCCTTAAAGCTACTGGTACTTTTCCTGGACCACATGTCACTGATGTAGCGTAATGATTAATTTATAAGGATATTATCCTAGCAAACTTCCCAAGTCTGTAAATAAATCAGCATAATTGTAAAAGATATCATTGCTGTGCCTCTGTACTGCATTTCAAAGGTCTCTATGACTGTGTCTGCTTTTGAATTTGTACATAAATTAAGACAGTCTTTCTGCTTCAACCTTAGCATTTAATCTTTCATAGCTTCTCACAAGCCAAACAATCCAGAATACTAGGTGAATTATCTTCTTTAAGTGCTATGATCTGAAAAAGCATCTTGCACTTAATTTTTGCACTTAAAAGTGAGTGATGTTTGACTCCATGACTTCACTTTCTCCTTTTAATATGTTAATAGTGCACATCTACCTCTGTTTTTTCTTTTTTTAGTGGCAAGGTGTCAACAATTTATGCAGATGTAATATTACGGTCTGCACCACTGTTTAAAATAAATTCAGTATTTCACAGTTCTCAGTGTTCGTCATATTGATCACTACTGCAGTAATCTAAGCTATAATGGTTATATTCTGCATAGGATATAGCAGCTAGGCAGCTATCTTGTAAGCTTTCCTCACTTTATTATGCATTTTCAAACTTCACCTTTTGAACTCTTTTTCTTTCTTTTATTCATGCAACTAAATAGATCATGTTCATCTTTTTATTCAGAAAAACTACACATTTTTCAAAATACTTATCTTTCCTGTAACACACTTTGCATAAATATTCTTTCTGCTACAGCTTATGCAAAACTAAAAGCAAAAAACTCTTTCATCTCATACTTATAGTTGCATCCATTATGTGAAGCTTGATTTTGAACTTCACCAAATGTCTTGTGCATCTTGTGGCTCTCTTTCTCATCTCCATTAGTATTATGTTTTAATTTGTTTCATATGTTTGTCTTTTTATTTGACTGACATTTTATCTTACATGCTTCCATTTTCTCAGTTAATTCCTTTAACAGTGTAGTAATCTAACTCACTTTGGTAATATTCACTACTTTTGCTAAAGTCAAGTTCTGCTTCTTGTCTAATCATTTCTAATAATAAAATTAATCTTTCTCTTATTAATGAATTAAGTACCTTACCAAATTCAGTCTTTGGGTTGATTCTTTAGTTCAGAAGCATAATAGTCTCTGTGGGGGCATGTGTACTTTTAAAGAACAAAATGTTGAATATTTGGCAAGTTCTTTCTAGTATCACAATACTTATTGGACATCTGTCTAGTTGAAACTATTTTTTCATCTTCAAGATAATGAAAGTGTTAAATATCTTTAAGGCTTCTTCTCCACTGAAATAAAGAAATGTTGTACACTGTAGCTTTTCATGTTTAAAAAAAACACATGCTTGGATATCATTCCAAGGGAGTTCTGTTTATTATACCTTTACTGGATTAAACGTTTTTGCCTCATCTCACCAGACTTCATTAGAATCTAAATAATACATCTTGTAGAAACATATTTATAGTCATTTAAAAATTATGATGCATCAACTCAATGTTAAAATTCACATTTAAACAAAATATTTAGACTAAAAATTATGATGCATCAACTCACTGTTAAAATTCATATTTAAACACAATATTTAGACCTTTATGTTTGATGTAAAATCTTTTGCTTAAAATTTTGATAAAGACCTCATAATATTAATGGGGAAATAGTGTATCATAATTTAGCTGCTTGTAATTTTAATACTCAACCTATAGAGGTTTGTTTATTTCAGCCTGGCAATTTCATAGCCTTTAATCTTAATTGCCACATCAGTTCATGATAGTCTAACCTGTCTTCCCATGTTCGACCTCCTTCATTTTTATCAAACTTCCCCAATGAAAAAAAAAACTTTTTAAAAATTTTGCATCACACTGAATGTTTAAATAATTAATTATTCTCATTAGGATTTCTTATATCATATGTTCATAAACCCTTACCCTTAGCTGTCTTTCAGTTTTACTAATGTAAAAGCAAGAGCAGGGCAAATATGTCTCACAACTGTAATAGCCTGACACACTTTAGGCCTATCATACTTTCTGCTGATACACTAGGGCTTTTAAATATATAGTTACAATAGTTACACCATCAACATTTAGATAGTTTTTCATTGGTAGAACTAATCTTCCCTTTGTCTGACCTTAAAGTACATTTACTCTTTTCCAGAATTTTTTTTAATATTCTTTGCTGTCTTAAAACTGTAGTAGGCATATTTCATTTTTTTTTGTTTTAAATCTGATG
This sequence comes from Protopterus annectens, assembly GCF_019279795.1. Taxonomy (NCBI): domain Eukaryota; kingdom Metazoa; phylum Chordata; order Ceratodontiformes; family Protopteridae; genus Protopterus; species Protopterus annectens. The sequence continues at coordinate 425,938,283 of NC_056737.1, forward strand.
TAAAAGTTAAATTCCAGTGTCTTTTTATTACTGATTTAATCCTTTCAGCATTTTTAGACTAAGGTCATTTCAAAGACCTAGGGTAACCTAAAGGTTGATTTGTAGATTTTTTTTATTTTTGCAAGCTTTCTTAACCTATCTTGGTATTTTTTTCTAATAAATCCATAGGGGGTGGGGTGGGGGTAATCCCTTTCTCTAAACATATCTAATATTCTTCCCACTTCCTTATTATACATCTCATCCTTAGTAATTAAACATGATAAACATACTAATTGTCCCATTCACAATATTGCTTTTCTGAAAAGCAAGATGGCAACTCTGAAAAAGCAAATATGAATTAGAGAATGCTATCCAAATAATTAATCTTATTCCTATGGCAAGTAAAGGTGAATTTCAAAATTGTGAATTTTAAAATTATCTTCAATGGGTGAAATGTTTTCATTTATTTTGTGTGTCCATGACCATGACCTATCCTTCAATTTTTCTCCACAGGAATCCATTGAAAAGTGGCTCTTATTGGCCCAATGGACTATCCTGGTTAACCAACTGCAAATAAAATAATAAAAAATAAAAAAAAAATAAAATATTGTTGCTTATTAAGAGCTGCATACGTTCACACCCAGTCTTATCAAATAGTTCCAAAAACCCATTATGTAAAACTGAATTGAGCTCCATCCCCATTGGAGATTTCCATATCCTAAGACTGGTCAGAACCCTTTGGAGGTGACAACATTCACAGAGATAACAATTATCAATTTGTAAATTCCTCCATTTCAATAATTTGCCATCAAAATGTCCATTGATTCCATTGCCATTTTGGTGGGGCTAACCATGTCTGTTATTCAGGGATGGAAGAACCAGAACACTCACCTATTTTGATGTAATATTCCCCATTTTTACAACTTGAGCATATGATGGCCTTCTCCCTTCCAGCTATATTCCCCTATGAATCCACTGATGGAGAAACATATTGTGAAAGCTGCTGCATAAACCTGGTTAAATCACCCAGCAAGATGTCTTGAATCTGATTCTGGAACAAACTACTCCTGTGACTGTATAGCCATTAGTGAATGCAGCTATACCATTAATTAACAAGAAAAAGTCAAAACTGCCCTCACACTCTGCATGTATAACCAGTAACCAAAAATAAAAAAACAAAACATGTTTGGATACCGTCCTGATGGATTTCTGATTACTCTACTTTTGTAAGAGTAAGCTCTTTTGTCTTCATTAGAATCTAAATCACACAAAATAACAAGACAGGTTAAAGAAGTTCATAAAATGAAAAAAAAAAAATCACCCATTTTGAGTGGGAATGTTATTATAGCAAATGAGAAATATCAAAATCAACCTTTACATTACCCTAAGTCTTTGATACTACCTTATTCCAAGAATGTTGAAAGGACTAAATCAGTTATACAAAGAAACTGTAATCTAGCTTTTATGTCAGATTTAAAACAAAAAATAGGGACTAGAGTTTTTAAGAGGGCAAAGAATATCAAAAGAATATTACAGAAATTCTGGAAAAAGGGAAATGTACTTTAAGATCAGACAAAGATAAAATTTGTTGTACTAAGAAAAAATGTCCAAATGTGGACAGTGTAACTAATGTGACTATATATTGAATAGCCCCAATATATTAGTCGAAGGTTATGATATAACTATAGGGTGTATAGGCCATTATAATTGTGAGACATATGGTGTTGAGTATTTCGTTTTCTGTTTGTCCCACTCCTGCTTTTACATTGGTAAACTGAAAGACAGCTGAGGCCAAGGATTTATGAACATATATATGATATAAGAAATGGTAATGTGAATAGTGCATTATTTAAACATTCAGTGTGTTATAAACAATGTAAAGTGTTTTTAGTTTTCATTTTGGGGAAGACTGATAAAGATGAAAGAGGTGGAGTGTAGGAAAATATGTTAGATTATCGTGACTTGATTTGGCAATTAATATGAAATCCTATGAAATTGCTTGGTTTACATGAACACATCTCTATAGGTAGTGTATTAAAACTACAAGCAGCTAAATTATGATACGCTATTTTCCCATTAATTTCACCAGGTCTTTATAAATTTTTTAAGTAATAGTTTTTACATCATACATAAAGTTTTTAATATTTTTTATTAAAATATCATAGTTTTAATGTGAATTTTAACAGTGAATTGATGGACCGTGTCATTTTTAATGACTGTAAATATGTTGGTAAGAGATGTGTGATTTAGATTCTGATGAAGTCTTGTGAAATGAGATGAAAGTGATTAATCTAATAAAAGTATACTAAAAGGAACTTCATTGGGATGGTATCCAAGTGTGTTTTATTTATTTTTTTATTGGTTATACATGTGGGGTGTGAGAGCAGCAGTGATCTTTTCATGTTTCACAGCTGGTCTGCCGACAATAAAGAATAAATTACATTTCTGCATCCATATCTTTCAGGTTTTGCTAAACTGCATTGCAATAAACAAATTCCTCATGGCTGAAGTTGGACAATTTTAACTGTAAATTATATTTGTATACATCTAATCATATTAAACTCCCAAAAATAAATATATATTTTCATTTCAAATGTCTTTGCTTCTGACACCATTTTACATGTGTATGATTACCAAGATGGTCAGTAAACTGCATTACTGTTATTGCATTATCAATCTCCATGAGGTCTTTACTGTAGCAGCTTCTAGAAAGAAGTGTAGTAAATGACATACTTCTTGGTATTTGTATATTTTAATATATGCATAGGTTACATCAATTATATGAATGTGATAGAGAGGATAGGGAGGCTACCTTAAAAGGCAGACTTTTTGTTAGACATTAAACACACTGGAGACCATGTATTATTTAAAATAACTCTGTTTAATTTGATTTAATTTTATTTAAACCACCACAGACCTGTGCAACTGATCTCACTCCAATAAAAAAGCCAAGCAGCTAAAAATAGAAGAAACCCTTTGAATCTGAGTTCTAAATTCTAAGCTAAGAACTCTCAGTAATAAACTACCATTGATAAGCTGTATTCCAATAAGGTTAGTGCATAATTTAAGAGGTCATTATACATTCAGTAAAGTTCATGTTCCACCACACCAGTCACTAGCTTGCCTCTCACAAGTAACCATCTCCAGCTCTCCAGTTCAACTCTATGGGATTACTAGATGTCCAATACATAAGCTTTATTTTTGCACTTATTTTTTGCGTGCTCAACAGTGGAATAATTCAATGTAGCATCATTTGCACAAACTGAATCTGTAATTTTAGAACTTTTAATGCAAAAAGAATTGTGAACACAACTTTTTTATGTACTGGTCAGCTGGAGGATATCATGTCAAAGAGTCCCCTTTTTATTCAAAGCAGCATTTCTGTTTGCAGTAAAGCACATCGATCAAATATTTAAAAGTCACTCAGTAGACACTTTTAAAAATTTGCAACAGCTTCAAATAGACAATGCCTTTAAAGTGTTTTTATGCAGCAATTTTGCAAACATAATTTAGACTTCTAGAAAGGTTTTAAAATGGAAATATTTAACATTTTTAAAGCTTGTGTGCATTCTACAAAGACAAATAGTGTTATGTTATGTCACAGTCAACATAGTCATAGGTAGGCAGTCCTTTTTATTGATCTTTGTAATCTAATCTTCTAGAAGAAAGTAACTGGGCACAATGCCAGTAGCTGGTCTGCACATGCCATTTACTTTTCTAGGTAAACAAGTCATCAAATTCAAAACAGTAAGGTTTTCTAAACAAACAATAAAGTCAAAACAGTAAGGTTTTCTAAACAAACAATAATGTCAAAACAGTAAGGTTTTCTAAACAAACAATAATGTCAAAACAGTAAGGTTTTATAAACAAACAATAAAGTCAAAATTGTAAAGGTTTAAGAAGAACAATGTTTAAAGTAAGTCTTCTATTAATTACTTCCACTATGAACTCATTGACGCCTTCTGCAAAATATGTCTCAGGATTATGCAATAGTGCATTTATATGTTTTGCCTTGCAGGTTTTGTTTTTTCAGACTCATTTTTTTCCTCACATACAGATGAAAATCAGCTGACTCCAGCACATCTACTCATCTGCTGGGTCTGCCTACACCTTCTATCTCCTTTGGAGTAGCTCTTAGGCTTAGGGCTGCCAAGGAGATTGAGGCATTCTGGGACAACATCAGACTGCTGCTGTGGTAATATTTTTAATTTTTTACTGCCTTGCACCTGTGAATGTCCAGTAACACCCCAAGGGTAGGACATGCAATAAGCATCAGTGCAGGATTAACTCTCACTTCCAGATGGGGCTGACATCAGCAGGGCACTATACCCGACTCAGGCAGGGTTCACAGGTATTTCCCTGGTTTCCACCATGGAACTTGAATAATGATATGACCCCCTCCCTCCTCCCACTAGGGTGGACATGTCCAGTCTTCCCTGCCAGTGTATCAGACACCCAAATAGGTAATCAAACCTGGTTACCTGGTCCATAGTCATGGCTTTATTCCTCAAAGATATAGTGCTAGTACCTTACATGTTTTATTTGAACAAACTGTTTCTGAAGGCACATTTCCTGGCCCATCTGTTAAGATCTACATGCCTCTTCGTTGTTCAATTTTTTTAAAGTTTTCTTTTTCACAGACTCATCTAGCTTGCTTCTTGACTGATGAATACAGAGAATCTTATTCTTAAGTTCATATTTAAAGGTCAAGCTGTCTGGGGCTGCTTCCAAGTTATGTATGTGTGGTATTCCTGTATCCTCTCAAAATGGTGTTCAGAGGTTGTTTCCATGGCATCTATTTCACATTATCATTCCTCATGCATTCCGTGTGTTATTCATAAAACGTTCTTCCCCGCATTTTCCCTCCTGTGAGCTATGGGTTGAATATCCCAAAACTGTTTAAACTTAGAACTGAAAACAGTGGCCCATTATCAAGCATGATAGTGGCCAGTATGATAAGTAATGAGAACATTTTGCCAAAAGCAGGAATTACAACAATGGTTGATATGAGTGCTACGCGCTATACAAACAGGAACCTAGAAAAATCTGTCACTAATGACAAATAATCTCTGTTGTGAATTGAACCATGAAAGTCTACACTTGCTTTTAAAAAACTGAGACTAGAACACTCTTATTTTGCTGCAAATTAGCTGGGTTGATTAACAATTATACCTCTGTTTCTGTACTTTCACTGTACTGCACATTAGTTTATTGTATTTACATTATCTTCTCTTACCTTATGTTTTTTTCTCTCTTTATCTTATTGCAATAGTGTTCAAGTGACTGCTATGGGAAACTTACTGGGGAAGACACTGTTTCATCAATAGACCTTGTTATCTTATCATGTACTTTTGTTTCTGTTTGAAAGGAAGGTAGTAGTGTATATAACTTAATGCTGGTTTCTACAGTCTTGGTTGTGTCTTCAACTGTTTATAAGCTTTCTTGTTGCTTTATTTGCTAAGGTACCAAATTCTATTAACATTCCTTCTTTAGTATTAATTATTTGTACAGTTACTTCTGGTATCCTCTTCACTTTCATTTATATTGTCTATACACATGGACGCATCTCTCTATCCTCTTCACTTTCATTTATATTGTCTGTACACATGGACGCATCTCTCTATCCTCTTCACTTTCATTTATATTGTCTGTACACATGGACGCATCTCTCTATCCTCTTCACTTTCATTTATATTGTCTGTACACATGGACGCATCTCTCATACTATTGCTGTCATCTACCTCCTACTAACTTGCTCTGACAAATTCCCCATGGATATATGACTCCTTCAACTTAGATTGTTCAATTTTTATATGGTATGACACATTTCTTCTTTATTTTCCATTGTGTTTAACTTGCATTCTTCTTTCTTTGCCACCAACTCTGACATTTCTAGCGGTCTTGTAAAGTCAAAGATGTTATAAAGTTAAATCTGGTTCTAACAATGTCTTTCTCCTAACTCCTCCTGAAATGCAAGATCCAGCATATTTATCTTTTTAGTTTTGCATTTCTGAAGTTGCAGTTTCGTAGTAGTGTTGTTCATTTCTAAATACAAGAGTATGGTTTCATTTTACTCTTGAGCTATACTCAGTGCTGTGCTAGTTACTTATAAAAGTAATAAGTTACTATTACTAGCTACTTTTCAGTGAAAGTAATATATTACTAATACTTATTACTTTTCTAAAAAAGTAATATATTACTATTGCTAGTTACTAACTGAAGTAACACAGTGCTTTTATATAAGTAAAGTTTATTAATTATAATACTGAGATTTACTCACACAAGTAAGCGCATGTATGTAAGTGTATTATTAAAGTTGTATACACAATGTTACAATGATGACGAATAGCATTTAACAGTTGAAAAACTCTAGCAGATTACTCTTTATAGCTGGGCTGCAGTGGTACAGCAGTTAGTGTTGTCACCTCATAGCAAGAGAGTTTCTGGTTTGATTCTTGGCTGGGCTGCCTTCTGTGCAGAGTCTGCATGTCCTCCCTGTCTCTTGTATTATGTATTCAAATAAGACAATGAGGCTTGGGTGTTCATTTAAGATGTTTATTACACATAAACACATCAGGATGGATAATGGGAATATAAAACTTAAACTAGCTGACCAACTGACTGCTACACACACACATGCTTTCACTCTGGCTGCTTACACAAAATGGCACTCTGCTTGCACGTGCTCAGTACTTATATGCATGTGCCCACATACTACAGTGGCTTTAAAGGTACAACACATACACTATAATGTATACTCCCTGTGGTTGCATAGGTTTCCACAGAGTGCTCTGGTTTCCTCCCACATTCCCAAGACATGCTGCAGGTGGATTAGACAACAAACACACTATGATCTACATCCTCCCTTTTTGATAATTTTGTCATGCAAATGAAAAATGACAATCAGATATGTGTGCAAATTATATAAACACATAAACAATAACAATCATGTCCAGGTTGCCATATAGCTAGGATTAGGTCTTGAGATACAACATGACCTCGTTTCTATAATAATCAGTACTGGGTTTAGCAACAGGGACAATTACTGGGGAATTCTCTTAGGTTCATTGGTTCATAGGTTTATACTAGGCTATCTGCCCTAAGGCATTTATAAGCCTAGCCTAATTATTGGTGGCTTTTACACCCCCCTTAAAAAAAAAAAAACTGTGCCCATTAGTTTGTTGTGCCTCTGTGTCCAGCAGTGACCCAGATGAAGTATGTCTCAAACCTACGTCCCATCTCCCTCCAGGTCAGAGTCAGTTTCTTGAACAGCCTCAGCTGCAGGTGCTCTCCTTCACATATTTTATTCCATTCACAGCATATCCCCTAGTCTGAAGTCTCCTTCCTCCCTCCACGCCGTATTTATATCCGTGCTAAGTATTGGTTCTAGTGGGTTTGGTTTGGTGGGATTTTTGGGGGAGGTTTCCATTAATTTGGGTATGGACATGGCATTGTGTCAGGCAGGCACATGTCACCTCTGAGCATGAATAGATTCTGAGCTGGAGGCATCTGGCATCAATCTGGCAGTTTTTGAGTTTTTTTGGCTTCCTTTATTTTTTTGGAACTTTTTTTTTGGGTCTGTCCACTGCTGTTGAGATCGGGTGATGTACATACGGGTGAATGAGTGTCTGAATCATGGGTCTGATAAGTGGAGAGAACATGGAAATGAGTGAACTAGATCTGGATGTGAATCCCAGATGTGAATGTCTGGTGTAGTAGAAGGTTTTTTCTAACCACTTTAATGTAGTTTGTGTCAAAAAGGCCTGTCAACTGTCTCTCCCCTGTCCTCCTGATAACCTCTCCCCTTGTCCCGTTCTTACTTACCTGGTTAGTTGGTCCCCACCTTTATATTGGTTAAGTTTTGGTTGTTTTTTTTTTACTTTTTTTCCAGCCATGGCTTTTGCACCATTTGTGTCTTTCTCCTTCAGGGCCTTCTGGAGGATATCATGATCCGATGCACTTTCCACTATTCTGCTGGTTTGCACTTCATCTGCAAACTTTGTCTGCAAAGCTTGTTGGCTTTCCTGTACTTCAGTCTTAAGTGTAACCAAAGGGGCCTGCCAATAGGATGGCTGACAATAGAGCCTGAGAGGACCGAGGGCTTGAGGACACCTTCTGGAGTCTGGGACCCTGTCTAAGCTGTAACAGTTGTACCCCTTGTAGTTTGCAGCACCCTGTGTAACTTCAGGGGCACTTTCAGGAACAGGAACAGAAGATGAATTGTTCTCTGAAACAGGAACATTCAATAGCATACTCTTAAAATTAGAGTGTCGATTACAGACAAGATGCTTTAACACTGGCTTGGACACCAGCAATACATGTTTCCAATTCCACCTAAATTCCATTTCTTGTGGCTCAATGATGTACAGTCTCGGTTCCTCGCATAGATGTTTCACAAGTCCTACTCAATCAAAACCTTTTGCTCTCTGCGTCCTCACTATCTCACCTTCTTTAAATGGTTTGAGATGTTTGCTGTTTTTGTCGTAATGGAATTTCTATGACAAACACTTTTTCATGAGTTGAGCTTTTACTGCTTTGTTGTTTTTAGCACTTGGAATCAACAAATTCTTATTGACTGGCAGTGTAGTTCTGATTTGTCTCAACATCCATCTCTGAGCAGGTGAACCAAGTAAATTGCCTTGAGGAATGTTTCTGAGATTATTAATCAAATTGAGAAAAATATCAGTTTTGACTCTTTTGGATTTCTCCAACAACTGTTTCGCACTTTGAACTGCACGTTCAGCCAAGTCATTCGATTATGGATACTCAGGACTACTAGTAACATAAACAAAGTCCCATGTCTCAGAAAATCATTTGAACTGCTGTCTTGTAAACTGTGCACCATTATCAGAAACGACTTTGTGCAGAATACCATGGGCAGAAAAATGTCTCTTTAATTTCGTAATGACAGTACTGGAAGTTAGGTTAGGAAGATGGTCATTCTCAAACCAATTTGAATAAGAGTCTTCTTCTTCTTTCGGCTTTTCCCAGTTAGGGGTCACCACAGCAGATCACCTGTCTGCTCATGATTGGCAGTGGAGTTTTACGGTGTCGAGTTGCCAGCCCGATGCCCAACCTTCCATGGAAGGCACCTGCACACACACACTCATGTCTAGGGCCAATTTAGAGTGTCCATTCCACCTACAGCATGTCTTTGGAATGTGGGAGGAAACCGGAGCACCCAGAGGAAACCCACGTGACCACAGGGAGGACATGCAGACTCCACACAGAAGGTGCCCCAGCCGAGAATTGAACCGGAGAACCTCTTGCTGTGAGGTGGCAATGTTAACCGCTGCACCACCATGGCTGCCCAATCTGAATAAGAGTCTACTAATAACAAATAATTTGACCATTCCATTCAAAAATATCTGTTGCTACTGTCAACCAAGGTAGTTCAGGAATCTGGTTCAGCTGAACTGGTTCTTTTTGTTGGTGTGGTTTAGTACTATTACAAATTGAAGAAACTGAGATTTCCTTCTTAATATTTTTTGACATAGAAGGCCAAAATACGAATCCTCTCACCCTTCTTTTGGTAGAATCAGTTCCTGGGTAACCTTGATGCAAAATTTTAATATACTCTTGTTGCAAGGATTTTGGAATTACCACTTTTGGACCTTTCATGATGATACCATCTTTCATCAAAATCTCCACTGTATAAGGAAAATACTGCTTCACATCTAGTGGTAAACAAGACTGTTTTGCTGGCCATCCATGACTGATAAAATGGTTCAGCTTCTGGAGAACTGGATCAGAAGCTGTGAGATTTCTAGGCTCATCAAGATGTGTGGAAGAAAAAATTTCTCACTTCCATAACTTCAAAATCAGCTTTCTCGTTGTCATGCTGGTCAGTCGTTCATCCGGGTGATCTGGATAAAGTATCAACAAGATAAAGAAATTTGCCTTTTGTGTAAACCATATTGAAATTATACTTTTGAAATTTTAACATCATGCTTTGCAATCTAGCTGGGGCTGTGTGCATTGGTTTTCTCAAAATCATAACCAGAGGCTGATCAGTTTCATTTTGGATAGGTCAGCCATAAATATAATCATTGAACTTTGAACATGCAAACACTATAACCAAAAGCTCTATTTATTTATTTATTTATTTATTTACGTTTGTTGACCGGGAGTGTCCGACTGGATGTAGGTCTATTTTCAGTGGAGGCCCGGGGAGAAAAGCTCCACAGTTAAAAGAAACAGACAGTAGTTACATTGGATTACATAGCGATTAACAATTTAACATAGCAATTACTTACAACATATTTACAGATGAAGAACATAGTATATCAGTAGACAACTAGAATCTTTATCTGTGAAGTACATAACAGACATTAACAAATGTTACAATGAGAAGTTCCTCCTGTATAATAAGTACTAGGCTTATGAGCATCTGAGATTGCTATAATCAAGGTAGTTAGTGGAGTGGAAAGAAAGGTAGTGGTTGGATGGGGTGGGTGATATTAGAGTGGGAGTTGCAAGGGCATAGCCAGCATGTTTTTAGGTGTGCTTTTAGTAAAGTTTTGAAGTGGGTGCATGATGGTACGGAGGTAATTGTGGGTGGAAGGGAGTTCCATAATTTGACTATGGTGCAAGAGAATAGTGCTTCACCAGCAGAGTTATTGGCTTTAGTGATCTGCAAGTGATTTTTTTTGCTGGATCTTAGTGGTCTGGTGGTGCGATAGGGTTGGATTAGATTCTGGAGGGATGGGACATTTAGTGGATGGTTTACTAGTTTGTGGGTGAGTGAGAGTTGATACCACTGAAGGAAGTGAGGGAGTTCAAGCCAGCCCAGTTCAGCAAGTGAGAGACAGTGGTGACTATGGTAGGATGCCCCTGTGGCGAATTTGGCGATTTTATTGTAGCAGGTCTCTAGCTTGTTTAGATCGCATTGCCTTAATCCTTAATTGCCTTTTTCAATTTGTGCATACTGCATCTCAGTTTGAGTAAGAGTTCTAGACGTATGGGCTGCTGGTCTGCCCTCTTGAAGAATAACTGCACCAACACCATATTTTGAAGCATCACAGGAAACAGTTGCAGGTTTGTGAACATCATATCTCAAAGTGGGTAGACTGGCAATTTTCTGTTTCAGGACATCAATTGCTCTTTGGTTTTGTTCCAACCAGGACCAAGTTACATTCTTTTCATGTCAGCTCTTGTAGTGGTGCTGAAAGCTCACTTAAATCAGGAATGAACTTGCCTAAATAGCTGACCGTGCCATGAAAATGTTGTAAAGATGTGGCATTGTCTGGAGCTGGCATCTCAAGAATTGCAGCTTGTTTGGATGGATCTGGTCATAAGCCTGAACTGGTAAGCAAACAACTCACACAAGTAACTTCTTTTAGCCTGAATTTACATTTCTGGGGATTCAGTTTAAGATTGACTTCACGAGCACAATCTAGAGCTTTCCTGAGGTTTCTATCATGTTCGAGTTCACCATTGCCTCCTATAAGAATATCATCTACTATAACAGCACATGGATAACCAGAAGAAAATTTGCTCCATCGCATGTTGGAAGACTTCACTGGCAGAATTTATCCCAAATGGCATTCTCAAAAATCTGTACCTTCCAAATAGTATACTGAAAGTGGTTAGCAAGGAAGATTTTCGATCCAGTAAAATCTGCCAAAATGAACTTTTTGCATCTAAGAGAGAAAAAACAGTGGCATTTAGCATGAGGGCAGCAACTCCTTCAGCTGTACACATTGGATGATGAGATTGTTTCAATGCTTTGTTCAACTCTCTATTATCAATACATATTCAGATGTCATCTGATCTTTTCTTATGAGCTACTACCATGTAGGATACCCATTCAGTTGGTTCTTTTACTGGACAAATTATTCCTAAATGTGCCAGTCTGTCTAGCTCTGCTTTTACTTTGCCCTGCATTGCTACTGGAACCTTCCATGCTGGTCTGAGAATTGGGCTTACCTAGTGGCCTAACTTCATGGGGTACACAACTGGGAGTTTGCCAAACTCATCTTTGAAAATATCAGCGTATTCAGAAAAAATATTCTGTGTGAAACCTTCGCTGTTGTTGATTCATACATGCTGGAATTCCTTATTAAATGAAATCAGTCCCATTTTCAAATGATCTTTCAGGCCTAACAATGATTGCACATGTCTTTTGACTATGTAAAACTGCAAGTCATGGCTGTTCCCAGCAGAACAGCACTACTGAGCCTTTGGTTTGAATCTCTTCACCACCATAAGCAACAAGCTTTGCACACTTTCCCAAATCAAGTTTTTCACCAACTTTTACGTTAGCAAACATTTCTGCTGACATAAGATTGCACTTTGAACCAGTATCAACTTTGAGCTCTCTCGGTCTCCCATTAATCGGTACATACAAAATACTTTGCTCTTTGCCAAAAAATCTACTGCATTAACCTTTTCCTCAAGCACAGAGACACCATCAACATAAAAAGTAGGGTCACAGCTTTCTACTTGATCAACTTGCTTCTTGCAATGCTCTCTCTTAATAAAAGAATGTGCCTCTCTAGATTTAAAAAACTTTCTGAAATGATTCCACTTTTTACATCTATGGCATTGCTGACCAAAAGCTAAGCACTTTTTTTTCATTTAGGTTCGTGACTGCTTCCACAATTACGAAAGTTGACTATGAGATTTACCATGGTTTTTGCTAAATCACTCCTCGCTTTTGCAGTGTATGCCCTGGGTTTTACTAAATCTGCCCTGGGTTTCATTGTGGGAGCCACACCCTTTGGCCTATACCTCTTAACCTTGTGCTGCATACTATCAACATTCATGCTGGAAGAAGCTGCAAGCATGCTTTTCACATTTGTAAGCATATTCCTGTGTTTTTCTGTGAGCTCATATATCTGACAAATCTCTAAGGTTTTGCTTAATGTTAAATCACTGTCTCTAAACAAAATCTTTCTCACTGCATCATTATTAACAACACACACAAGCCTGTCTTTTATCGATTCATCTCTCAGATCACCAAATCTGCACATTTTTGCCTTGTTTCCCAAGTTCGTTATATATATATGTCTCTAAGGATTTTCCTACATTTCAGCCTGTATCACAATATGGTGGTCTTCACCCTCCTCTGCATAAATAGCAGGTGCATACACAAATTAACTTTCTCTCTCAATAGCTTCTGAACCAGCTAAATTGAGCAGAATAAATGCTTTTGTATGTGCGTCTTGATCAGAAAAAGCAGCCTGTATGAAAATATTGGGTCTATATTGCATTCTTGAAAGCCAACAATTTAAAATCTGACATTGTCGACACAAGAATAGCAAAACTGCAGAAGCTCAAAGAGGTAAATGGAAATCTCTGTAAAGGGAGATTTCCGTTTACTTCAATGTAGTGCAGTCTCAGAGTTGGTATATTTAAGTAGCGGGGGTGTGGGGGTGCAGGGGGGCTTGCCCCCTGCCTACACTGTTTAGTTTTTTTTTTTTGTTTTCATTTTTTTTTCGGAACATTCAATGTTTTAACAGTTCGATCACTAAGGGTTGACCTTTAGTGGTTCGAACTGTTAAATATTCTATGTTCTGATATAGACCCGAAAATATCATATTCTTGTTCAGACACTCTCCAATTTTCAGCAATATTATTATCAAACACAAGTGAACCAAGTCTGGGAAATCCCTCTGCCATGTCACATCAGGTACTTGTAATTATATTCAGTTAAACAAGTGACTCTTTAAAATAACTGTACTCTTTTGAAAAGACTGAACTTTAATACTGCACACACTGCCAACACTTTGCATACTTTAGATACTTCAAATAGCTTTAGTTAATGGGAAAAATTAGTACATTGCAAAAAAATACAATTGTTTTCTCTTCTTCAAACATATTATATGATTCAGATATTGTTTCAAATGTTTTCTTAATTATTTCAAGTACTTTTTTCAATGTGCCACACTTTCGAACATTTTGTTTATTCTGTAATTTGTTCTGAACATTTTGAATGCTTTGCTTTATATTTGTCAAAGGAAAAATCATTTAAATGAGTTTAAGTACCTGGAAATATTTTCTGACCTGTTTATGAGTCATTTGCGAGTCGTTTGAGCCACTTGTGTATATTCCTCCATTTTTTACTGTGCACCTCATGGTTTTAAGAAGTTTTGACTTTAGATCCCATTCTGACACCATGTCACTCGTCTTGTGTATTCAAATAAGATGATGAGGCTTGGGTGTTTGTCTAAGATGTTTATTACACACAAACACATCAGGATGGATGACTGGAACATAAAACTTAAATGAACTAGGTAAGTGTCTGACTGCTACACACATACATACTTTCACTCTGGTTACTTACACAAAATGGCACTCTGCTTGCACGTGCTCAGTACTTATATGCACGTGCCCACGAACTACAGTAGCTTTAAAGGTACAACACACACACTATGATCTACACTCCCTGTGTTTGCGTGGGTTTCCTCAGGGTGCTCCGGTTTCCTCCCACATTCTCAAGACATGCTGCAGGTGGATTAGACATTCTAAATTGGCCCTACGTGTGAGCTTGTGCCTTCTGACGAAGGTAAGTGCTGGGCTGGCAACTCCATAACGTGAAACTCTACTGCCACTTGTTCTGCAGACTGATGATCCACTGTGGTGATCCCAAATGAGCACAGCTGAAAGGAGAAGAAGACTAGTCTTTATAGCTAGAGAGTCACAAATAATAATTAAACCAAACCAGCCAGCAGCACAGGACCTATAAAAACCTATCACATGTTGTCTATTTTCAACAACTAAAAATCAAAACCCGAAAAGAATTTTAAATAGAACATAACAGTAAAAACAAAATTAAAACTCCAGCAAAGCTAGAATTTCCACTGAGTGACCTCCCAAACCTCTTGTATCAGAGGCACATGGGATATATGCAAATGACCCTTGTGAACATCAGGTGTTTCAGCTAATTGGCGATTTTGAATGCCCATGCTTTGATTCATTGTTTTAATGAACAATTTCAGGCCAATAAAGCCAAACCCCACTATCTGTGGAAATGCATATTTCGGCCTTGTTATGACCTCATCAGCACAGCACAAGCAGAGTGTTTGAATAAGCATAAGAAACACAGGGCTGTTCTACCCAGCTGATTTCCATTATCATTAGGGTCACTGCAAAAATATCCCAAACAACAAACTAAAACAATAAGTAAGAAGGTCACTGAAAAACCAATCATTAAAAACAAAATGAAAACTCCAGCAAAGCTAGAACTTCCACTGAGTGACCTCCCAAACCTCTTCTATCAGAGGCACATGGGATATATGCAAATGACCCTTATGATCATCAGGTATTTCAGCTAACTGGTGATTCAGAATGCCCATGACTTGATTCATCATTTTAATAGACAATTTCAGGCCAATAAAGCCAAACCCCACTAGTTGTGGATATGCATATTTCGGCCGTGTTATGACCTCGTCAGCACAGCACAAGCAGAGTGTTTGACTAAGCATAAGAAACACAGGAGTTTCAGCTATATATATATATATATATATATATATATATATATATATATATATATATATATATATATATATATATATATATATATATACCCACAGCTAGTGGGGTTTGTTGTTTGTGATATTTTTGCAGTGACCCTAATGATAATGGACATCAGCTGGGTATAACAGCCCTGTGTTTCAATCTTCAATTGAGTAACCTGCACACGTGGCCTCAACATGGTCTGTGACATCAACAAGACTTGTTGGTGGCACAGATATATATCCCAGAGACGCCCCCATGTATGGAATAGACTCCCTCTCCACATCAAGCAGAGTACCTCTTTACCCCTTTTTAAGCACAACCTAGATTACTGGATGGGAAACAGAAAATATACCTCTGGGATTCTACCTGTGTCCCTGCTGCACAGGGGCACCAGGTGCTGATTTGTCTAAACATGGGCTAAGCTCTTGGCTAGGCTTGTAAGGGCCTCAGGGCCAATAGCCTAGTAACCTCCTATGATCCTATGATCCTATGAATAAGCTTTCTTTACATATATATCCAGGTTTCCTTTCTTCATATATGTGTCACATAAATCCTAAAGTATAGCTCATGATAACATAACGTAACAGCAAGTTGTTAACAGTACATTAAGTGTGCTGTGAATGGACTGATTGTTTGTGGTGTTGTTAACTTTTAACTCTTAATTCACGTCATAGTTGATTGCAATTATGTGAGGTGTTGTATATATGAAAATTGGATTTGCTTTCCTCTAAGAGATATCAGACTGTTATGCTGTTTACGACTGCTCCTTTACTACTATAGTGATAAAATGGTGGGTATATGCAGTGTGTATGAAGCTGTTTTCTTTTTTCCTATTTTTCTTTCTTTTTTATTTTTTGTCTTATATAGTCTTTTCTGTGATGTTTGGTGCCAGCTTATTCATTGGGGAGGGGTTACAAGAGGAGAAATACAGTAGTGAAGAGAATTTCTGTGTTTCAACACTGGGGTTTCACTTTCAAATCTGTCAGTGATTCTTTTGTTCTCCCCTCCTCTGCTAGGATGTTTGTTTGTGTCTTTCGACTTTTTCCGGTTAGGGGTCGCCACAGTGGAACTCCGATCCGCTAATGACTGGCAGTAGATTTTTATGTGCTGGCTTGCCGGGCCTAACGCACAACCTTCAACGAAGGAACGCCCATTCATGCATGTCGATACACAGAAGGCGCTCTAACTGAGAATCGAATGGGCAACGTCTAACTGTGAGGCGACAACACTACTGCAGCACCACCACCGCAGTTCCCTCCTCTGCTAGGATAGATATACAAAAAGAACAAAGAAAGAGAGATAGTGTACCAAATAGCTACAACAAAGAAATAAAATGATAAGAAGTGTTACAGCATAGGTTCTCAAACAGCAGGGAGCAGGTTGGTTTTAACCACATTTATACAGCCTTCTTTCTCAGTGTAACATGAATGAAAGCTGATTACTGACAGTGGTATTTCTTTCTCACAAAGCAGGTTCTAATAGAAGATTTCTTTCCCACCCTTTTCTCTCAGGAGACAATTGATACAGAGTTCTTTGTGTGTGTGTGTGTGTGTGTGTGTGTGTGTGTGTGTGTGTGTGTGTGTGTGTGTGTGTGTGTGTGTGTGTGTAAGAATTACTGGATAAAATGTTGTTTTATGCTTGATTTTAACACATATTAAGTGCACAATAGTAAGAAGGTGTTAATTAACTTGTATTCTCTCTCTGTTACATTTACCTCAAAATTACTATGTTAACACTTGTAAAGCCTGTATTTCTCTCTCTAAGTTATATAATACATTTTATAGTACTGTGGCACCATATACTTTATAGAATGTATTTCTTCAATTCAACTTTTACCCTAAGATATTATATTATTCAAATTATATTATATTCTATAAATTTAAAGAAGGGAGGATGATCTGGTTTGTTGATGTCAGCCCCTTGCTTGGTTGATTTGCATATGTGGGCAATATATATGTATAAGTTTACGACAATGGTTGTGGTGATGATCTGTGTTGGCTTCTGTGTGGATGTGCTTTTTGAGCAGGAAGTGAGGAGCTCAAATACATGGCAATATTAAATCATCATGTTCTGAAAGTTAATTGAAAGTCTGACACACAGTAAAGAAGGGACATTATGAAAGTAATAGCATGTTTCCCACAATGTCAGACAAAATTACACAGTCATTTTGATAAAGCTGGGAATTTATGTGTTTCTTAAAAAGACTGTAGTGAGTATGTTGCCAACCATGTTATTCCTCAGTACAAATATAATTCTGTGAACATATTATTAGTTACTTTAGACATCACAGTTACTCTGTTACTATTTTATATCTCATAGTATGTTCTAGAGAATACGATATTCTATTTATAGAAAAGACATGTTTTGAAAGATAATTGTATATACAAGTCCTTACAAACAAAGTTTTTTAAGAGAAGTTTATTTATTCTCTGAAATATCATATGTCTCCTAAAATATCCATGCATGCACAGTCTTGTAGTAAAAACTGAGTTTAAATAGTTAATGGGTTAGTTACATTAGCAATAATATATAATAGCATATTTGTAATATAACATGATTGTTATAAACATTATATATATTGTCTTGTATCTGTGTTAATCTCTTTTTTCTCAGAATTGAAAGAAATGATTGGATTAATTATAAAACTATATAGGCTCTAATAAATAGAATAGAACCAAATAGCTACAAGATCTGCTATACTTTACAGTTTATAAGTTTTATAGCAAGCAAATGAGTGTTTATAATCTGAATATTATGTATATACTAACTCCTTTTAATTTTGCTAAATGTTAGATCTTGTATATATCATAACTTTAGAAGTAGTAGAGTGATGTTAAATACTTATTTGTGGGTAGGTGGTAGTGTATGAATAGGAAACCTATTCAAACCAGGAATTTTATACTCCATGGAGGGGTGATATGGGAAAGAACAATACATGTATAGTAGTTTAAAAAAATTTATTCTTTTTTTTTTGGGTGTTTACTATTCTTGATAGAAAGTTTACAGTTAATCTCAGTTTTATATATATATATATATATATATATATATATGTAAATAGTTCACTAGATATAGGTATTTTGTATTACTTTATTGCCTTTTTCTATTTTGTATACAGTGATGTGTTTTCTCTACACAGTGTTTTACTTGTATTCTGCTTTTAATTGCATATTAAAACTTGGAAAGAGACAACAGCTGTGTCTCTTGTGAGTCAGACAGAATTTTTTCACACCCTCCCTCTCCCGCCCTGTTACTGTTGTGTTCTTAAACACAACTGTCTTTCTAGTTGCCTGCCCCTCATGTTAATTTGACCACATATCTCCTTCCCTCTCCCCTTTCACTGGCTGGTGTGAGTAAGCACAAAATTATTACTTCATAAAATCACTCCCCTTCAACTAATAAAATTTATTGGCCATCCCCCTGTTTTCCATGGAACCAGAATAAGAAAGTTCCCACACCCTTTCAAACTATCTAGCTCTTTTAAAATTAGTGGCTCTCCACTTAGACAGATAAAACGTAACTTACCCCCTTCCATATTTAACTGCTTGCTGCACATTGCAGTGTTTAGGATATTAACCAATTTTTTTTCATCTTACCTTCAAACATCTATTGCAAGACCACTAGTTTTTGGACAGCCCACATTCTGCCTCTCAGTAGTTATCTTGGGATTAGTGCTTCTGTTTTCTCCTGATGAGAGAATGAGCACAGGGACATTATTTACTGGAGACTGCTGTTGCCTGCTTTTTATCCTGGGATTGGGGATAACATTTTACTTCTGATGAGAGAAGAAACAAAGGAGCATTGTATCTCAGCAGAGTAATGCTGTGGTGAGACCAGAATTAGTAGTAGCCAGGCAGTAGCCATTCATGCGACTCCCCTCTTTTCATCATTCTTGTCAAGCTAATTCTTTGTTTTCAGTAAGTACTCACTACAGAATATCGACCTTAAATTTTCAGGGTCTATGTATTGGTTTCCCCTCAAGTGTTTGGCAGTGTTCTGTACAGACTCAAACATCTTGAGTGACATTGTTCCTGTAAAAGCATGATTGAAATTCCTCCAATACCTAGTTGCACACAGGACAACTAGTTTGTAGTGACTAGCACTGTCCCCATAGTTACAAACCGGATACAACTGACATTGAAATTCTCACTGCAACTGTCTAATCAATAAAAAAGGATCTATTGCCATGAACATGAACTTTCCCACTGTCTCCATTGCCAGCTTGGTAGTTATGGACATCCTGAGGCAATGTAGAAATTGCCTGTTTACTGACACCCAGTTAATTCTCAAACAAACTGATATGGTATGTGAGAGATGTATTTACATAATGTCAGTGGAGGCAAAGCTTTCACATAAAAGTACTCCTATTGTCAATAAGGTTGTCAGTAGTACACATGCTACACCCATCACATACATTTCAAAGCAGACATATTAACCCACATATGCTGAGGCACTTAAATGTAACCTTCCTAAAATACAAAGACCTCCTAGATGAAGTATACATAACAAATATCCTCAGCAGCCCCAAATGCACTGTTTCAAAACAACACCCACATTAACACATAGACCTACATCTCGTGGAGTCTCTACCTCTAAGCCCATAAGGCAAACTACCACACAGTCCAACATTCTAGTCATTGGAGACTCCATCATGAGACACACTGATGTCCCCCTCACCAGGCTGAGTAAGGAGAAAGTCATGGTCAGTTGCTTATCATGGGCTAGGATCTGCCATGTTACACACACACTCAGGTCATTGGACAACAAGTACCAATATGACTCAGTCATAGTCCATGTGGGAGTAAATGATCTGAGATGTACCTCCCTATATTATATGAAGAGAGGCATCATGGAACTCTCTGAATATGTGTCTCAGGCTGGTATGAGCCTAGCACTGAGCAGCATTTTACCTTCTCCAAGGATGATGCCACAATACGAACTAAAGATGATTGACTTTAATAATTGGCTTAGTTTCTGGTGTCATTCTAAGGGGGTGCAATATTTGTCAGCATGGAAGGAGATGGTCAACAGACAATGCTGCTTTGCCAGAGATGGTCTGCACCTCTCCCCGTAGGCTTTCGAATATTAGCTACAACATTGTCTTCCCCCATAGTGCCTTTTTTAGGCAATGCCAAACTGAAAGTACTTTGGACAAAGCAAACCAAAACCAAGATAATCTAAAGGTGTTACTGCTCAATGACAGGAGTCTAAACAAAAAACTCCACTCCCTAGAAGCTCTCTTCATCCTAGAGAATGCTGATATCTGTGCAGTTACTGAGACATCGTTTAAAGCAGTTGACAGCACACCAACTGAGCAAGGTTATAATACCTTCCACACATTTAGACCAGCTACTTCACAGGCAGGCACTAAAGGTGGAGGTGTCTCTATTTACAACAAAAATAAATATACTTCAAGGCTGGTCAAACAGGACAATACACTTGAGTTGCTCCATGTTCAAATCACCATAGGCAAAATCCAATACTACTGCCTTGCAAGCTATAAGGTCCCCCTCTATGACCCAGGAAACCCATGCCATGTATTTAAACTTATTAGAAACACTAACCATCCAACCCAATACAATATTCATGGCTAACTTTAATTACCTCACTATTAACTGGGAATCCTATATGACATCAAGTGTACAGGCACAGAGATTTATGGATTTTGTAAACACAAACTCTCTGGACCAGATAGTCAATACACTAACCAGGGGTGCAACCATACTGGGTCTGGTCCTCAATAATATGGGAGAGTGCTGCATATCACCTACTGTAATGTCTTCCCTGGTAAGGCAAGACCACAAAATGGTCCAATTTGAAGTAAAAATAAAACCTAGACCCCCAGCTAAACCTGGAATATTCAGGAACTACTCTAAGGATAACCTCCTGCTATTAAATGAAAACCTGGAAAAACATTAAGCCCCCATAAACCCAGAGAAAACTGTTGCCTATGCAGAACTGTTCACAGAAACCCTGTACAGGCATGTTAATAGCTGCATAGAGGCAGCTGTACCCATCAGAAAGAAGTACAGAACTAACTCAAAAAAAATCCACCCTGGTGGAAATCACAAAATGAATAGGCTGTATAACAGAAGGAAGAAAATCATGGCAAAAATTAGGAGGTGCAGTACCCAGCAGGATAAAAGCACTCTCATCAAACTAAACAAACAACTCAGAGGACAAATAAAGTCAGCAAAATATAAAATGTGATGTAAGTTTGGCCTCCCAAGCCAAGGACAACCACAAGGCATTCTTTAGCTATGTCTGCAACCTCAAAGGCAATACACAATTGTGTGCAGAGCTCATTGTAAAGGGAGCCTCCTATACTGAGCCAGAAGATACAGTAAATCTCATGGCTGATAAATTCAGTTCCAGCTTTACCCCTCTCTCCCCCTCAACCTTCCCTCACGAAATACCATCAAATATAACTCCACCTACTATCACTATGGAACAGGTTCTTCATGCTCTCTCTAAGACCAAGAACACTGCATCAATGGACCCAGACAATATACCAGGATGCCTTCTAAATAGCATGAAACATGACCGATCAGGGCCTCTGGAATTATTATTTAATTGTAGCCTTCAAATAGGCTTCATGCTTAATGAATGGAGAACAGTAACAGTCATCCCTCTTCACAAAGGTGGGTCATCTACAGACCCTGGAAACTACAGACCCATAAGACTCACTAGTCTTATATGTAAAGCCATGGAAAGAATTATCATTGAAATGATCAACAGAGATATAGTAAATCTCCAGACTGTGTACCCAACCCAGTTTGGTTTCATCAAGGGCAGATCATGCCTACTCAACCTGGTGGACTTCTTTGAGAAGGTAACCAAAGCAATAGATAAGGGAAAAATGGCTCACACTGCCTACCTTGACCTGGCCAAGGCATTTGACACAATACCCCACTCAGGCATTGCTGACAAACTCAGGAGTTTAGGTACAAACCCGTATGTCACCCAGTGGATAGTCAAATGGCTCACAGACAGGACTCAGGAAGTCAGATTTGGGGAGTCCACCTCTACAAAGAGGCCAGTCACAAGTGGAGTCCCTCAGGGATCAGTCCTTGGACTACTCCTTTTTGGCATTTACTTCTCTGAAGTCAAGGCCAGTGTCAGTGGCTTCTGGCTGACTAAATTTGCAGATGATTGCAAATTAGGAGCTGTCGTTGAATCCCACACTGTCACAAATGTTCTCCAGGAGGGGCTGACACAGACAAACAACTGGTGTCAGAGCAATGGTGTAAAACTAAATGCCAAGAAATGCATAATAGTATCCTTTGGGAAGTCATCCATCCC
Source organism: Protopterus annectens (assembly GCF_019279795.1). Lineage (NCBI taxonomy): Eukaryota > Metazoa > Chordata > Ceratodontiformes > Protopteridae > Protopterus > Protopterus annectens. The sequence continues at coordinate 425,961,023 of NC_056737.1, forward strand.
TGGTAACTATCATATTGACAACACACCCCTTAGAGCTGTCCCAGCTGCCAGGGGCTTAGGGACACACATAGTAATTTAGCCTTTAACCATCACGTGTCTACATAAGTGAGGAAATCATTCTAAGTTGTACAACTTATAAACAAAGATATGGCATCTAAGTCCAAGGATGTCATTGTTCACTGTATATGACATTCATAAGACCTATCATTGAATACCTAAGCAGGCATATCCAGCAATTGGAATGTCCACAGAGTTTCCTCACTAAAAGAATACAGGCCATAAGTAAAATGTCCTTTGCTGACCGTCTCAAGACCATATCCCTGTATTCTGTCTCCTACAAACTTTTGAGGGCAGATCTATGCCTGGCACACAGGGCATTTTCAGACCCCACTCTGATGGACCTTTTGCATATCCACAAAACAAACAGCACCAGAATTGCCCATTCTAAAGACTGAAACCTTGCCTGTGATATAAATAGGACCTGCTGGAGAGACAGATTTGTATCCCAGAGACTACCTCGTTTATAGAACAGGCTCCCCATCCGTGTGAAGCAGAGTTCCTCCCTAAACCAATTCAAGTGCAACTTGGACAGCTGGATGGGGAACATGAAATTCATCCCTGGTTTGGCACTCATGTTTCTAACAGATACAGGCAACCTGTAAATGGTTTATTTCCCAGGCCCCTGCTTGTAAATGTTTCACCTCCCAAGCCCCTGCTTACACTTATGACAGGCACCTAAACTTATCACAGATTTAGGATGCATGGCTAGGCTTAAAAAGGGCCTTGTGGTCTTGTGGTCATTGGCCTAGTAAATAGATTTGGGATGCATGGCTAGGCTTACAAATGCCCTTGTGGTCATTAGCCTAGTAAACATCTATGAACCTATGAATAGTTTTCAGTACCATATTATTTACAAATGTATAAGGGTATTATATGTAATACTTATTTATTTTTCCTATTTTGGTAGTATGGCCAACTTGAAATGCACATCTATTAATATCAATGGATTAAATAATAGTTGTAAAACGGGTAGTTTATACAATTTTTTAAAAATATTTCATCCCCAAGTTATCTTTTTACAGGAAACACATTTAATAAAAGAAGATTTAGACAGACTTAATACTAAACACTCTTCTGTATTGACTAGCTCTCATTATAAACAAAAAAGAAGAGGGATGGCTATTTTATGGAAAAATTCTTTGCCTCTACCTATAATCCTGAATACATTTAGTGATGAAAAAGGCATGTTTTGTTCAGTGACTTTAGAGATTCAAAGGAAACTACACACTCTTTTAATGTTTATTGGAACAGTTGGGGGGAATAATACAAATATCAAAGTGAGATATTTTTGCAGGTGACTTTAATTGTATTTTATCTGACAAGGATAGCAGCACTAGCTGTAAAAGGAAGAAACCTGCCTCAGTCAAGGCTTGGGTGGAGTTTACTGACCTATATAATATGAGAGATATAAATGAGTTTTCAGTATCAGACTCCCTCTTCTTTACACATTTCTCACACAGGCATGGGACACAATCGTGAATAGATAGAGTATATGTTTCAAATGTGATCACTAGTAGAATAGCTAAGGTTAAAGTAGCTTCTTGCCCACTGTTGTATCATAAAGTGATAACATTTGAAGTTATATTGAATTCTAGTAATAACATCCCAATTAAAAGGATTCCCGGATTCCTGCATATATAACCAATATGAAAGACTTTAAGGAGTTCTTTAATAAAGAAATTCAAACTTTTATTGAAATTAATCATAGAGGTAACACCTCTGACATTTTTGTATGGGACTCTTTAAAGGCAAACCTTTTTTGGCAAAATTACAAGTTGGTCTGCACAAAAAAAGAAACAATGGGACAAAGAATTGATAGATGTAATTTACAGGAGAAAATTGCTAAGTTAAAATTAGATAGTCAAAAAGGAAATAACTTAACAGAAGAAGTGCATAGTTTAAACAGTACATATTTAGAAATTTTACAACATAAAACTATGATATAATTAAAAAAGATTAAAATAACTATTCCATAAATCCTAAATCCTAAATCCATGCATAAAATGGCTACTAGAACAAAAATGATTGTTAAATCTAACAACATCAATGTGTTATACTCCTCTAGTAGTAAAAACAAGTTTACTGAAATTGATATTCTGGACGTTTTCAGGTCTCATTTTAATAAGGTTAATTAACACAAACCAACAATGGATACACAAGATCTAATTAAAACATTTATAAAAAATATACTGAAAATAGACTTTTGGAGGATCAAATAAAAATAATTGACAAGCCTATATGAATGATTGAACTCAAAATTCCAATTAATAAATGAAAACCCACTAAGGTACCCATAAATGATGGCTTTCAGCTGTATGTTGGAGCCTAGCATTTGATATCCGTTATGTTTATAGAGTTCGTATTACTGAATCTCTGAACTGAATATGTAACAATTGGTCTTGTTTGTACAAATGCATTAAGTATAATACATTTAAAGTTACTGAACTTTGAAAATGAAGAATTCCCTTACTTCCAACACTGAATGACATTGGGGCTGGTATATTTAGAATCACAGGGTTTATAAAATTTGACTACATGCAACTGCCTGAGACCCAATTACTCTTGCTAAAACTACTTGATTGTTAATACTCAATGCAATTTTTGTACTACATATAACAACAATGTATATGGGTTCTAGATATATTAAGTCCTTTGCAGTCAGCGACTTTTGAAGTGTGGGTTGATGATTTCAAAACTTGATGATGCTGCATGAAGCAACTGAATAGATGGGATGAACTGGAATGGTTTGGGATTATATTACAGCATGGTAAAGTTTGAGCATGGTTACAATTTTCCAAAAAGTACTGAAAAATACACTAATGAACATACTAGAGAATCGAGTGATAGCAGTCTTTCTAGTCTTCCTTTTCAGAATACATGCATGAATCAACTTGAAAAAGAGAGTTCATTTCAGACATACAACGTTCTTATAGCCACATTATTGTTTATGTAAACCCCAGATGTCTGAATGTAGAGAAGTTTAAAAAAAATGGCTACAATAATATATTTCTATTTGAATGAATCTGAATCACAATGTAGTGCTGCCAAGGCAAATCAATTATTGTTTAACTTTGATCAGATGACAGCAGAGGTCAGTCACTTTCAGCCACAGACTGCTTTACCGCTATCCTGTTACAACCACATTGTCAACTGTGTAGACCTCTGGTGTCTAGTTGTGATCAAATACAAATAATAATGGTCACGATTCTATAGTTTGACTTGTTTCAGGCAATATCTCTGCCAATCCAAGTCAGTGACTCTTTCAGTGAGATTGAACCACTTTACTGTCTGCATCTCAGATGTCTGACTATGATGAAATAAATGAATAACTAAATAAAGAATGGCAAGTGTAATGTTTTTCAGTTGCTTGCTGTTAGACAAATATAGTGCATCTGACTCCAACTTCCCTTGCACGCACACACACACACACACACACACACACACACACACACACACACACACACACACACACACACACACACACACACACACACACACACTGTGTGTTTCACAGGCTTTTGAGTGTTATCAAAGAGATTAATGAATAAATAAATAAATAAACAATAACCATAATATTGTATTTCAACTCATTGCTGTCAGACACAGACATGAAATCCATTGCAACCCCTGCACATTTAGTTATATGCCTATCAGGTGTGATGTGAAATACATCAGCTGTGTATACTTCAGATATTTGTGATCAAGTGAATGAAAAAATAGTGACTAATAATTTGTTTCATCTTGTTGCTGTCACATGCATACAGTGTAACCCACTACAATCCTCTGCACACATATGCATAAGCACACACACACACACACACACACACACACACACACACACACACACACACACACACACACACACACTTGCACACGCTTGTCAACGTGAATTGCTTCTACTTTATTAACTGTGTAATCTCAGATGTTTGACTATGCTCAAATGAATGAATGAGGATTACACTGGCATACAGTCATACTCACCAGCACTGATTACTTCTACTTTATTCACTGCATAATCCCAGATGTTTGACTGTGATCAAATAAATGAATGAATGAGGATTGTACTGGCATGTAACATTTTGGGAGAAATATTCGGTTTCAACGGGGAATATTACTTATAGGTGAGAACTGCAACTTGGCTTCCAACAGTGAGGATTTATCTGAGAAACCTTGAATGGAAAAAATAACAAAACATAATAGATTTATGAAGAAATTTATGAAAATAATTGGTATGGAAGATGTGACTTCAGTAGTAGTAGCTAGGAATTAATTTACATATTATTCTCTGATGCAGAATAACTGGGCTAGACTAGAAAGACATTATATTTCACAGAAATATGTGCATTTAATTGAAAGCTTTGACACATATCCAATAACTATTTCAGATCATACTCCAATAACAAGTATGATAAAAATGCAGGATAATGAAGTAAAAATTAGACAATATTGCTTCCCTGCCTACCTGTTAAAAAGAGAGGAATTTAGTGGAAATTATTCAAGAACTGTTAGGGAAAATGTTAGGAGCAAACTAAATAGGAAAAAAATGGAAATTGTGGGAAGAATACATACAGAATACCATTTTGGAGAAGGAGTGAGGTTTAAAGGAAAGCAGGAATTGAGCAATTTGTGTAATGTTGAAATGATAATTGCATAAAACCAGGTATGTGATGTATATTGTTGGTAACTGTAAATATGTTACCATGTTTTGTTTTCTTTTATATAAATCTAAAAAAATGAATGGATAGATTCAAAGGTTCATAGGTGTTTATTAGGCTAATAGCCTATTAATAAATAATAACCACAGTAATCTGTTTAGATCACTGCTATCAATAATATAAAGAACAACTCAATGAAATTCCCTTCTCCCACACAGACGTGTCCCTGAATTACAGGCAAATCTTTTAACCTGCAGACATCAAAATTATATGTAAGGGTTCTTGAAAGGTAGATATATCTAGCCAAAACTTTGAACACATAATTAACATAAAAGTTGAATACCAAGTAGGATATATATCCTCCCACTTACAATAGGGTTATGGGATACTATTCAGAAATACAAGCTTAAAGCACTATGAACATCAAAATGACACAAAATATAAGCATGTTATCATCCCTTTAGTTTGAGATGAAACTATCGCAGAAAAGTCTACCTTATATTACCACACTACTTGCCATCTTTCAGTTGTATACGTTTACTATGAATTGACAAAAACAGGGCCTCTAAAAGGCCATGTGAGCCTGCTGCTATGTGGGAATATCTGTCCCTGTGTTAAAAACTGTTTAAACATTTCTAGTAAAATTATTACAAAATGAATGCCATGATTAACTACAGCATGTAATTATCTGATGATTTCAGATATAATGACACACACAACTTCATGTAATGTTTGTCACTGTATGAATATAATTTAGGGGGTGGTGAGGACTCCATCATAAATCTAGTGACCAAAGTCCTGTGACGCAAATAAATCCTACATAGAAAAATGTATATGAATTTTACTGCTGATGCAATAGTCAATTAGTACATATGTATTTTTAACAGGGTGAGAAATAGGAAAATATACATATTTGGTGTGAAATGAACCTTTGTGTTTCTCTGAGAAAAAGACTGAAGATATGAAATTCCAACTTCCTTCACACTAGACTAGCTAAGGCATAGATGAGATGCTCGGCTTTGCTCTCATGCAATGTAGACAAACACTTAGCTCAGCAGTATTTGCCCCATTGGTGACCCATTGCATGCTACTTTCTACCTTCTGAGCAAATGCATGTTTTATTTAACTTTAGCAAATTGAACATACATTTATACATGTAGGATTATAATTTTGTGCCTGCTCAATCCCTGAGACAGTATACTAAAGTTTCTGAAATTCTAACCTGCAGCTTCGAGAAGTTGCATTCCAATGCCATTCAGTTCCCCTGTTCTTTGTGTCTGCCCTACTCCCCCCATTGAGACATTAAGCTAAAATTTTGAAAGAGCTCCATTTTTGTCTTTGTCTTTATTTAATTGGATCCCTGTCTAGCTAGCCTGCTATATCCAACACAGAGCTACGCACACCCAGGGTCTTTTATGAAAGACTTAGAGAGGTGCTGAAAACCTTGAACTGTGAGTAACAAGCTTTTCATAACAAAGTAAAGAGAAAAAAAAATTTCAATTCTGCTTAAATATTTAAGTTCCACTTATAGAGACCTGTGTGGTGATACGTCTTTCTAATTTTTTTTGCCTTTCTGTTCCCCTGTTCTTTGTGTCTTCCCCATTCTTTGCTGACACATTAAGCTAAAGTTTTCTGAAAGAGCTCAAATATTGGCTTTATTTGATTGGATCCCTGTCCAGTTACTAGCCTGCTTCTTCCTTGATTTTTTTCCAAACCCTCCCACTCTTTTCCTGTTGGGGGTTTATAAAGCTGTGCTTCTGGCCTCTGCCCCTTATGGTAATATGACTTTCAAAGTCCCCTTTGTTCATTGCTATTGTTTGTTGTATAAGCTAGTTAAGTACTCTTCACGCACATTGTTTTTCCATAGATCCATCCTGGAAAGCAAATTTCCACTATAGAATAGCCAGTAAAACTGTACCCTGTAAAGCAGTAAATATAGAGCAAATGTCTTGTTTGCTGACATGCTTAGAACAGCTGGTGGCTGTCAAGTAGCAATACCTATAGAATTCAGTATTGTGTAAACATTTAAGCTAGTAGAATTTAGTACTGTTTAGCATAATGTGCCCCGATAAAGCACCCTTAGTATTGTGTACACATTAAAGTTACTAGAATTTAGTACTGTTTAGCATCATTTGCCACAATAAAATGCCCTTATATTTATCTGCACCAACAAAGCATCCTTAATAGCCTTCTAATCCCAGTGCACCACCCTGTTGTAGCTTGCTAATTAAAGGACTGAACAGCATGGAAATGCAATGTCTTAATTCCTCTGTAGCTGACTTGATGGATATGGGGATCTTGAGACAATGTAGCAACTGACTTATATATATATATATATATATATATATATATATATATATATATATATGTATAAGCACTTAAAATAAGTGAAACTTCAATGTCGACATCTGTCTTGTCAGCAAGACAGATGGTTGACAGGTGTGTGAGATAACAATTTCCAGGGTTGAAAAATATACCCCTTACCTAGGAATTGTGCAATTTTGGAGTTAGTATATATAATTAAGAGGGGACGTATGAGGTAAACCCCCCTGCAAAAGATATTTTTTATTTTTTTTATTGGAATTTTGCAAGCAATGAGATTGTTGCTCAGCACATGTATATTAATGTGCTGATATTCATATTGTCAGCGTTATATGATTAATGTTTGGAATGTTAACTTTTGGGTATTTTGTCAAAAGTAAGTACATCATATTATATGTGTGTGTGTGTGTGTGTGTGTGTGTGTGTGTGTGTGTGTGTGTGTGTGTGTGTGTGTGTATATATATATATATATATTGTTTTCATTTAATTTGTTTTTCGTGAAAGTGCATTTCAGCAAAAGTGCACTTTCTCGAAAAACAGCGCGCCTTATTATGTTTCATTGAAATGTAATTTCAATCGGTCAAAGTAGACCCATATATATATATATATATATATATATATATATATATATATATATATAAAAAATAGAGAGAGAGAGAAAACATTGTGAAAACAATTTTTTATTTGGTAGGACTAGAGTTCAATACCATGAGCTGCACCTGGTCTTCAGTGTCCTCCCAGATTTGGAGATAAAAAAGCAAGAAAGTATATTTTTTGTTACTGATCTTTCTTTCTTTGAATTCCAGTGGCCTCAGAGACATAATATATAAGTAATGGGTTGTGTGGGTGTAAACGCCCAAAAAAGCAATTGCTTTGATTTTAGATGACTGTAATGAGATGAGTCTGGCAGTTAACACAGAGGATTAAGGCTATGAGTTGTTGAACTGACTCCTTTGATCTATGGTTTGATTCCTTCAGCCTCCATTTGCTTATCATTCAGTCTGAAACACAGTCATGTGGATCAGTGCTGTATCTGTTAAAAATAAAGATAAGTACATTACATTCTATGCAAATTTAACTTGCTTAGGTGGTTTGTGTCTTCAAGTTGGCAGTTTTGTGAAATCTCAGCTGACATATTTAGTTTAGAGATGTTACACATACAGTTAGTTATTTTTTGTTTCTTTAATTGATAAATTTGTATTGTTGTTTTTATTTCTAATTATTTATTTACTGATTTAATTATAATTATGTGGACCACAATATTAATGCACTAATTTACTAACTATGCATGAGGGAATAGCATTAAGGCTTTTATCTTTTCTTATATTTAATGCTTTGGCATAACTATTAAACTTAAATAGCCCTCTCTCCCACTGTGTTCTCATGTTACATATATCACAGTCACAGTCAAGTGTGGGCAAGCTAATGACTACTGACATTTTTCTTAATATAATTTTCACTTATTGGAGGCTCTCTACCTATATTTGCACCCTTTAACTCATGTATTATGTTAGCTACTACTTTTTCTTGTCTTATTGTGATTAGTTTTTTTGTATATTTTTTTAAAGAAAGCCTACTTAACTTGTTTATCAGCCTGCAGACTTCATATGCCAATTTTAAAAATAATAAAATGAGCTTTGCCTAACTTTGTACTTTTTAAAATTTCCAAGCAGGATGATTAAAATGTTAGAACAGTAAGGCTCCCTATTGAAATGTCGGCACGCGAAATGCTGAATGAAGATCACTCTTGTCCTTAAAACTTCTTTTTCCAAACCCCCCCCAAGAAATTATGTATACCAACTCTGAGATTGTGATACTTCAGGAAAAAGGGAATATTCCGAGAAATGGCGTCTCAAACTTAGTACATGTACATCCGATCTTTTAGGTTCATAGGTTCATAGGTTCATACTAGGCTATCTGCCCTAGGGCATTTATAAGCCTAGCCAGAGTGTGTTTGGCTTTCGCCACCCATTTTAAATTAATTTTGCTATGCCCTTTTTCGAGTTTAGTATACTGTGCCTCTGTCTAACAGTGACACAGAAGTGATACCCGGGGTAAACCTACGATCCCCCATCCACTCATCAAGATTCCTCTTGAAGAGAGTCAATGAGTGACTCTGCCTAACCTGGACTGGGATTTTATTCCAGAGTGAAGGGAGCCTCTGGGTTATGAATCTGTCCCTCCAGCATGTCCTATTTATTTCAGTGCTGAGGTTCAAGTCTCTCGAGCGTAGCTCGATGGGATTTGGATTTTCTGAGGTGCAGCATGTCCATTAATTCCAGGTTGGACATGGCTTTATACGTCAGGCACAGATCGCCTCTGAGCAGGCGGTATGCCACTGAGTAGAGCTGGAGTTTCTTTAACTGGGCAGCATATGGCATCTGTTTGAACCCTTTGATCCTCTTGGTGAGGTACTTTTGGGGTCTTTCCAGTTGCTGCAGGTGTCTGGTAAGGTACATCCCAAAAGGGGCATTGTACTCAATTATGGGCCTGATGAGGGATGAGTAGAGAGGCACGATGACCTCCCCTGATTGAGATGTGAATCCCTTCATGATTAGGTGGGCTATATAAAATGTTTTTCTAACCACTTTGGCCACGTGGTTGTCAAATGAGAGATTGCTATCAACTTGGGTCCCCAGGTCCCTAATTACTTCTTCTGTACTTAATGGATTACCACCTATGTGGTAATTTGTGGGCACTTTGTTTTTGCCAAAGGGGATGACTATACACTTTTTGGTGTTTAGCTTGAGGCCATGGCTCTGGCACCAGTTGTCTGTTTCTATGAGGCCCTTTTGGAGGATGCTTGTGTCGGCTGGAGAGTCGATTATAGCACCCAGTTTGCAGTCATCTGCGAACTTGGTCAGCCACAGTCCTTCCGTGTTGGCTTGTACCTCCGAGAAATATATACCAAACAGGAGAGGTCCCAGGACTGAGCCTTGTGGGACGCCACTTGTAACTGGTTTGGAGTCTGACATGGCTCCAGAAATTCTAACCATGTGGGTTCTGTCCTTGAGCCAGTTTGCAACCCATCTAGTGACATAGGGGTTTATATTTAAGCTGGTGAGCTTATCTATAATGCCCGAGTGGGGTATTGTATCGAAGGCTTTTGTGAGGTCCAGGTAGGCTGTGTGGACCACCTTCCCCTCGTCAATGGCCTTGGTGACTGTTTCAAAGAAATCGACCAGGTTTAAGAGGCAGGATCTGCCCTTAACAAAGCCAAACTGGGTAGGATCCAATGTCTGTAGGTCCCCAATATCTTTTTTTATGAGGTCCATGATGATCCTTTCCATAGCTTTGCAGACCAAGCTAGTCAGGCTTATGGGGCGATAGTTTCCAGGATCCGTTGAGGCACCACCTTTGTGGAGAGGGACCACTGTTGCTGTACGCCACTCTTTGGGTACATATCCTGTGGTAAGGCTGAGATTGAACAGTAGTTTTATGTTTGGGTTTAGCTCTTCTTGGAGTTCATGTAGGACGCAGCCCGGGACACCGTCTGGTCCCATTGATGCTGTGTTTTTTGCTTTGGAGAGGGCGGCTCTTAACTGAGCATCTGAGATGTCAGGGGGGCAGCACTCTGCTGAGATAGATATTTGCCCTTTTGGTGGGGGGGGAGAAGTTTGCGCTGAACCTGTCAGCTAGGATGTTGGCAATGTCTGTGGGTTCGGTGTATAGTTTGTCATTTTGGACTAATTCTGAAAATATCTGGGAATTCCCACCCAGGTTCCTAACATAACTAAAGAAAGCCTTGTGATTGTCCTTAGTGTCCTGTGCAATTTTTCTCTCGAAGCTGGCCTTAGACGATTTTATGAGTGCCCGTAGTTTTTTGCTAACACTGATCAGAGATGCCTTTCCTTTTAGGGATTTTGCTCTATCATGTAGTAGCTTCCTCCTTCTATTGTATAGTTTGTTTATGGCTGGGGTCCACCAGACAGGACATCTGCCTTTGGAGGATTGGGTCTTGGTTTTCTTTGGGATTGCATGATCCATGCATTCCTGAAGGTGCTCATAGAATGCATTTATAAAGGATTCTGCGGTTTGGGCCATATTTTCCACAGGCCCGGGGGCTTTGAAGGATTCCACCTCGGTTTTGAGGAGTGTGAAATTTGCTTTAGAGAAGTTTTTCACTGTGGTTTTCTGGGCAGGGGGTGGGGTTGGGATGTGAATATCCAGTGAGATTAGTTTATGGTCTGATCTTACCAGTGAGGGATACACTTCTGGTCTGGAGCATAGAGTCCCCATGTTGGTGATGATCAGGTCAAGTATGTTTTCCCCTCTTGTGGGAGTAGTAACAAGTTGTTCCATAGCATTTGAGTTTATAAATTCTAGGAACCTTTGAGCTAGGGTGTTGGAGCTAGAGTAATGCTCCCAGTCTATTTTTGGGTAGTTGAAGTCGCCCAATATAATGGTGTTTGGAGAGACCTTCATATTTTCCAGTGTTCTCAGGAAGGCCGAGTGGGGTTCCTGGGTTTGGGAGGGTGGTCTGTAGCAGGCTATAAACTGGAAGGCAGTTTTACCCACTGTTAGTTGCACATGGATAGTCTCTGATGCTTCTGCTGTGCCACCAACCTGGAGGTGTGGGTATCTTTGACGAATATTGATACTCCCCCTCCTTTTCTGGTTTGGTCCAAGGTTTGGGGCCGAAAAGCATGGTATGAGGTATAACCTGGTAGTGCTGGGGTGCTCTTGGGAACCTTGAACCAGGTTTCTGTTACTGCACAGATATCGATGTTCTCCATGCTAAGAAGAGTTTCGGTGGTGTGCTTCTTGAGGTTTAGACTTCTGGCGTTGAGTGGCATTACTCTTAGTTTCTTATCCCTTGTGATACCTATGGAGGTGGGTTTGACTTTTGAGCCTTGCCTAAAATAGGCACTATGAGGGTGGCAAGAGCCTTTGCCAATATCCGAAAGCCCAGGGGTGACAGGTGCAAGCCGTCCCTAGTGAAGCATCGTGGGCTGTCGAGCATGTCATCCCAGGCTGACAGGCATTGGATCCCCTTTGAATGACACCAATACTTAAGCCAATTGTTGAAATTGATCATCTTGTCTTCATATTGTGGCATCATTCTTGATGAGGGTAAGATGCTACTCAATGTCAGGGTCATACCGGCCTGGGCCACATGCTCAGAGAGCTCCTCTATGTCTCTTTTCATGTAGTCCAGGGAGGTACGTCTCAGGTCATTCACACCAGCATGGACAATGACTGAGTCATATTTGTACTTGCCTTGGAGTGACCTGAGTGCTTGTGTTATGTGGCGGATCCTAGTGCCTGACAGGCAGCTCACCGTGACCTTTTCCTTGTTCAGCCTGGTGAGCGGGACGTCAGTGTGCCTGATGATAGAGTCACCTATTACAAGTGTATCAGGTGTGTTGTTTAGCCTTAAGGGCTGTGACTGTTCGGCACACTGGCTTTGTGAGCTATGTGTTGCACGTGTTTTGTTTTAGGGTAGTGGTTGCTTGGGTGTCTGCTTTGGAGGTTTCTGCTGCTTAGGCAGATTTTTATTTAGAGCCTCCAAGTATGTTTTTGTGTGTTTATGTGTTTGGTTTGCTGTCGTGGTAGGTCTATGTGGGACTGGAAATGTAGTGAGTGTGGTTTCCTTCTCCTCCTAACAGGTTTTGCCAGTACTGAGTTGAGAGAGCTTAGCCTCCAGTTTGGCTATATGGTTGCATCTCTCACATGTGTTTGAATTTGTTGGGAGGAGGAGAGGGTTGTCTGTGTACATGAGGCAGTTGTCACATTGCCTCAAGCTTCCCAGATTCACCAGCTGGACCAGAGAGGAGATTGACAACTGACCTTTGGACATGCTAGAATAGTATTGGGAATTCCTTTATAACTGAAAAAAAAGGGCCAATGGGAAACAAGGTACTCAAGGGGAGTTTGTGAGGGTGTAGTGCTTTTAATTTTTTAGTGCTGACTTATATAATTGCTTTAGTGAGCAAGTGCCAGGTAACTTAAATGCAATGTGTTACAGGTAACTTAAATGCAAAAATGACAAACAGTAACTTTCTTTCAAGTGAAATAAGGAAATAAGTATAGTAAGCAATGCAGATGTCACTAGGGATCCACAGAAGCGCTGAAAAGCCGCATTTTAGTTGAAATTAGCATTTCAGGGAAATAACAAGCAAACAAGCATACAAACAAAGCTAGATTCAGCAGGCCTGGGTCTAGTCTATGCTACAGCAAACAAGGTGTACCAATTCCAGTAAGAAACAGTTCAAATATGCAGGCACTATACGCCTTTAACCAGAAATTCCCAGCTCAGAAGGGCAGAGTCCAGCCTCTCCTCCCACAAGAGTGCAGACCACTAACCTTCTTAATGTAAAATAACTGGCCTGAAGCCCAAGTGCTTAAACCAGAACTAATACACTTTTAGAATAACAGACACTGAGCCCTCAATCAGAAGTTCCCAACTTAGAAGGATGTAAGCTACCTGTCCTGCCACCACAGTGCAGGCCACAAACCTTCCTAATGTAAAACAACTGGTCTGAGCCCAAGTGCTTAATCCAAAAAATTTTGAATGATAGCTACACTTTAATCAAGTTACTACCAAGCAGTAATAAATACAATTGAATACTTTAAAGAATGCCTGGATTAGTGCTCAAGTTATACAAACAAAACTAGATTCAGTAGGCCTGGATCTTTTCTATGCTACAGCAAACAAGGTGTACCAATTTAGTAAGAAGCAGTTCAAATATGCAGGCACTATAAACCTTTAACCAGAAATTCCCAGCTCAGAAGGGCAGAGTCCAGCCTCTCCTCCCACAAGAGTGCAGACCACGAACCCTCTTAATGTAAAATAACTGGCCTGAAGCCCAAGTGCTTAAACCAGAATTAATACACTTTTAGAATAACAAACACTGAGCCCTCAATCAGCAGTTCCCAACTTAGAAGGATGTAAGCTACCTGTCCTGCCACTACAATGCAGAGCACAAACCTTCTTAATGTAAAACAACTGGTCTGAAGCCCAAGTGCTTAAACTAAAAGGCTTAGAGTGAGTTACACCAAGCAGTAATAAATACAATTGAGTACTTTTAAGATGACGCAAAAGCAAAATAAAGTAGGAAGAAACACAAATACAGTAAAAGCAGATACATTTTTTTTTTTTTTTGAGTGAGCAAATGAGATGGGCCCAGGAGGAGTATCCAAGTGCAAATTTACAAGAGGGGTGGGCAGTTTCAAAGCCACCAAGATTAACACCAAGACAAAAACAGGGAGGGTGGGTGCTCATTCAGTCTATGTATTTCAAGACCTGCTCTAGTAGATCCCGACATTTTAAACAGTTACCAAACAGGAATTTAACAAGCATACTTCAGAACTTCTCAACAGTTTTAAAATCAGCATTGCATTTACAACTTTTGCAATAGTATATACAATTTTATATACAGAGTTGCATTTCCCAAAAATTTTAAATAGTAACCGAGACTTGTGGTGAAGCCTTGGTATCTATACTATATTAAAGGACACTAGAGCAATTTTTATAAAATGAACAAATATTCTCAAATAAAGGAAGGGAGGTTAACAACTAGAATAATAGCAGATCAGGAATAGAATAGGGATGAACAGAACAGAGAAGGATCTAAAATTAACGTATCTGCATTTACCGTACAAGAAATGTAAAGAAAAATAAAGCACACTACATTTATGCAAATTTACTTTGTTCAGGTAGTATCCGTGTGTGGCTGTGTTTCTGTGTGCATATTATTACAAATGCAGTGATCTTCCTTTCTTTCTCTATAGGATTATTTACATTTTTCTCGAGATATTTTACACTGTGCCAAACTATCAGCTTCATATGAGCAAGGGCAGTAACTCTACATTCCACATTTTGCCATATCAGGCCACAAAATTTATAGGGTTACTTTGCTCTAGCAATGCAGAAGAATCAGTAGAGTTCTTGCCTGACTTAATGCCAAATCCTTCTCTTCAGCAGCCACATAAACTCTTAATTTCATTCAGGTGATGACACATGCTGGGATACACTCATCCTACCAAGATACTGTCTTGGCAGATGCTTCACATTTTCAAAATGCCATTCTTGAAGGGTGAAGCTCCTTTTGATCTTTTAAAGCCATATTCATATTTATTGCAGACTTTGTGTAGGTGTTGTAGCTGTAGTGGCAGCAGTTTAACAGGCTATTTGATGGTGGTTCAAGATTCTTGATTTCAAGGTTTGCAGGCACCATTCTCTTTAGTAATGTGCATTACAGAATGGTAAATAAGAAGTGAAACAATGCTTTTTATTTTGCATCTCTATTGGCTAAACTAAAGAGTGACAGATTTTGGGGATGACATTTGGAATGCATCACATGTACAAGCTTCCTGAATTTTGAAATGCTTATGTGTATGACCTTGAAGTACCTGAACTGACTTACTGACTCATTCAAACCTTCTTTCTAACATCATTGAACAACCATACTATTTTTGCTTCAGGTGGCAGTATATATAATACCAAAGACAATTTGCCAAACATTTTGCTACTGTTCTTTCATTATCTGGATTTCAGAATTCTTATTTGTATTTATAAATGATTAACTTTGTATTTTAGTCTGGTTATCTGTGTAAATGCTGTAGTATTTGATATGCTTGTTATTCTTACAGCTCTTACTTTGCACTGTTAGGCTCTAAGCAAAGGCAAAGGCAAGGCATTACAACTTATCAATTCTTCTATTTGCAGGGTGGCTCAAAACACACCAACATGGCCTACTGAAGAAGGAATAGAAGTGGCCAAATTATAAGCTCAACATTTGTCCTGAGCTGCAGACTCATTCATCTTCTCTCATGGGTACTGAACCATTTGTGACACACAATAGTGACTAGTCACACTAGCTTTTGTAAAAATACAGTATTGCCTTAATTAAAGTGTGTTAATAATGACATATTCAGACTGAAAAATTAAGTAAGAAATGCTTTTGTAACTTGAGCGCAGAATGTCCAGGAAACAAAAAAATAAACAAACAAATAAATAAATAAATACAAGGCAGCCAGTTGAACAGCTAAATGACTCCCCAGGTAAATAAACAAGTAGTGGTTAGATGATACACTTTAATTTTTGTTAACTGGATAAATCCACTAGATACAGATGCTTCTTTTCAGCACTACTTTAGAGCATTTTTCTGGTAACCAATGTGCTCAGAGACATAGTATGCAAATGAAGACTCAGGAAATCAAACCCTGGGTCACAGGGTGAAGCTCCTTAGTAACTGATAGCCATAACCCTGCGCACTAAACTGATATGTTAGTGTTATACTTCTGAAAGAGAGTCCCAGTTACTAGTGGCTGTCAGACTAGAAGTCTGGGTCTTTAGTAAAACATTGTTAACATAATAAATCAGGTTGAGAAGGCTGTATTTCATTTCTAAAAAAGAAATAAAAAATATAGCCCGACAGTTCAGACAAACATACTTTATTCCTCATTTCCTGTGCTTCTACTTCAGTGTAGTTCATGCTAACAAGACTTAGAAAGATGTGGAAGCCAAAGCAGGACATTGCACAGTATTTGCCATTGCTGATTTTTTTTTTTTTGGGGGGGGGCAGGCTCCAGGTATAATTATCTGTTGCCCAATATCACTGTAAATGCTCCAACCCCGGTACTTCAGCCTGTGGTTATGGGGTTGCTAACAAGGAGGAAAAGGGAAGTAAGAAGAATGGCTTGTACTCCAGTACTATCTTCTGGATACAGCTTCCAGATACTACATTGTTTTTATATTCTATTTTTGGCTCCCTGTCCCCCTGTCCTGTGACCATTCAGGCATGACCCCCAGTTTAGATTATTTGTCCCACTTTGGTCTTGGCATTGAAAGACGCGAAGAGTGAGAGGTGATAGCTGGACACAGAAGCTGGGATTCTGTAGCAGGTTAAGAAATTTTCTTCTACTTCAAGCAGTCTTCTCAGTCTCTTCTGGAACTGCATAAGATTGTGCTAGTCCGAGCTATTTGTACCTCCTGTCATTCAAAATACTTAGCTGCAAGCACTATTCAGTGCTAGGCTGTGCGGAACTACTTCTGAGTGTGTGCACTCCCACATTTATAATACCTAACTGCAGGCACAATGCAATGCTGAGCCTTGCTGAGTGCTTGTGAAAGTGTACCTCATCACATTTACAATACTTAACTGCAGGCACTGTGCAGTGCTGGGCTCTGCTGAGCTGCTTGTGAATATGTGCCTCCTCACATTCCTAATATTCAGCTGTAGGCATTGTGCAGGGCTTGGGTATACCTTGTTACTTGTGAGTGTTTGTCTCCCCTCATTCAGAATTATCAGCTGAAGCTCACGCACTCCTTGGCCAGGCTTGTGTTTTCAAGCACATGTGTAGTGCAGTGGTAAGCTTTACCCTAGCTTGTGGTCCTACAACTAGGCTTAACCGACTCCCTTCTTTTTAGTGCTCAAGCCACTAATCAGACCCAGGTCACCTGGAGCACAGTCTAATCACGTTTATTTATTTATTTGTTTAATTTACATTTGTTGACCGGGAGTGTCTGACTGAGCAAAAAGCCCTTTCTTAGCAGAGGCCCAGGGAGAAAAGCTCCAAATAATACAAACAATTTTAGAATTACAAGGTAGTTTAAGAACACATACAGTAGTCCATAATGCTTGAAAGACAAAATCAAAAGAGAATGCCAACAGTACTGTGTTACAATTTCAGATATAGATGCATAAAAAGTTACATGCGAAGCATAGGTAGGTTGATGTTTATACTAGTTGTTATGTAATACATGAACTGTACCAGTATCCTAAGAGGTATATGCAGCTAAGGCATGCAAAAGAAAGTGAAGAGGTAGCTAGAAGAAAAAGGAAGGAATAGATTAAAAAGGACAGAGGATATTATGAGAGGAAAAAGTAAGGACAGAAAAGAATGATAGTTAGTTTGTTAAAATAGATGCATTCAGGGAGACTGAGAACAGCTGCAGGTCCAGTGCCTTATAAAGTACTCTTTTGTGGCTGATTTAAATTGTTTGGGGTGTGTAAAGGATCTGATTTCAAGTGGAAGTTTGTCCCATGCTAAAGATGGGTGGTAGCTGTATATGTTACATTCAGTTTTGGACTTGGGTTTGTATATTTGTAATAGATCTTGGGTTGAGCTCCTGAGTTGCCTTGTAGGGGAATAGTGGGAGATGAGGGGGCTTAGAGCTGGACAGTAGGCTGGCTGATATAGAATGGGGTGTATGATTTCGAGCTGGGAGAGGAGAAGCTGGTGAGGTAGTTCAAGCCAATTTAGGTATTTTATGGAGAGACAGTGGTGGGATTTATATGTTTGTTGAGCTGTAAATCTAGTTATCTTGTGATAGGTTGACTCAAGCTTAGTAAGTAGGGTGGGGTTGAAATTAGTGAATATTTGGGAGCAATATGTTAGGCATAATAGAAGATAAGCATGTGTGAAAGTAATCCTGGCTTCAGCGGTGAGAAATGTTTTATTTCTATACAGAAGTCCTAGTTTCTGATGGATTTTTCTAATACAATTATTTATGTGAAGGTTGTATTTTAGCTAATCGTCAATGGTAATGCCGAGGAGTTTTGTGAGATTCAACTTCAATAAGGGTATTGTTTAGGGACATTATGGAGAAGAAAGATTTGATGTGATTAGCTGTTTTGGGGAGAAAGAGTAAAAGTTTTGTTTTTTTAGGGTTGAGGATGAGCTGATTATTGGAGAGCCATGTCTCATCTGAGTTGAAGGATAACTGGGTAGCTGTTAAAAGTTCAGAGGGAGCTGGCAATGGTGATGACTGCAGAGTTATCAGCGTATTGGACTATGGAAGATTGTGGACAAGAAGAATAGAGTAAGTTGGTGAAGATATTAAAATGTAGTGGTCCAAGAATGGATCCTTGGGGACACCCATTCTTACTGGAAGGGGAGTAGATAGTGCAGAGTGCCATCTCACTGATTGCAGTCTGTCAGTGAGATAGCTGGAGAATGGTGCAACTGTATCTGGGGAGAGGTTGAGGTCAGCCAGTTTGTTCAGTAGCAGAGAGTGGGAAACAGTGTAGAAAGCTTTTGAGAGGTCAAGGAATAGACAAGAGATTAGTTTGTGATCATCTCTGGCTAAAGAAATAGCATTGTGTAAGGATAGCAGAGCTGTGGTAGTACTATGTTTGGGTCGGAAACCATGCTGTGTAGAAGTGATCAGTTTTTCCTGTATGAGATATGCATAATGTGCGCATGTCTGCATTTTTCTAAGACTTTTGATAGAGGGGAGAGGATAGCAATAGGTCTGAAATTTGAGATTTCAGAGGAGTTACCACCTTTATGACTAAGTAGAGTGTAGAATTGTTTCCAGTCTGGAACTTTAGATTCAGATGGAGCGATTGATTATGATAGATACAGGCAGAGTAAGAGAGTGTGCGGCTATCTGGAGAAAATATGAAGGGATATTGTCAGCAGATACAGAGCATGGTTTTAACTTGAAGAGTAGAGTTTTAATGTAGATAGTGGGAACAGGTTTAAGGGAGAAAGTGTTTGTACAGTTAGTAGTTAGAGAAGGTTTGTTGCACTTAGGAGCATTGGTATTGGAGGAGTTGGGGTTGGAGTTAAATAGCTTGGATACTGATTCAACAAAATAGGTATTGAAGGTGTTAGCTGTCTCTTCAGGTGATTTGCTTGGGCATGGATTGGGAGAAGTAGGGTTACCAGGGTGTAGTATTTGGTTTATGGCGTTCCAGAAGTTTTTTGGATCAGATTTTAGAGTTGTTGGGGGTTGTAGTAAAAATCTGTTTTGTCTTTATTGATGAGTTTTTTTTTGTCTGGTTTCTAAGTTCTTTATACCTTTGCAGGTCGGCAGGAAATTTAGATTGTATCTATTTTTTCCAAGCCCTATCTCTGGGTTTCATAAGGATGCAAGTAATTTTAGATAGCCAGAAGTATATATTAGTTTTTATCCGTACTTTCCGGTGTGGGGCAAGTGAATTTAAGCTGTTAAGGAAAGTTGAGATGAAGTCTTGGACTGCTTCATTAAGTGGGAGCTGGGTGAGGAAGTCTCAGTTTACTCTAGACAGGAGGGTATTAAATGTTTCTGGGTTGAAGTTGGAGAGTTTATGACAGGTGATGAATCTGTGTGGTTTAGATAGATGGTAGGTATATCTGAGCACTTTAATTGGTAAGTGGTCACTCAAGGAGTTGGAAAGTGTTTCTGGACTGTGGTATTTGGAGGGATTTGAGACGAGTATCCAATCTATGAGGGTGCTAGGAGAGTGAGAGTTATTTGTATGGGTTAGTTGAGAGATTAGTTGTGTAAATCCATATAGATTTATATGATGTGAAGAGTTAGGATTACTGAGGTTTTGCCAGTTTATATTTACATCCCCAAGGAGGATGGTTTCATTAGGGGGGTTTTGAGAGAGATGTGAGAGAATGTTTTCCAAAAACGGGATGTTGTCCCTAGGTGGAATGTAGATGGCGACTACAGTAATGGTAGTATAGTCATTAAGCTTGAGGATAGCTGCCAGTACTTCACCAGGAGTAAAAGATGGGATAGATTGTTTAGGATGGGAGATAGTGAGGTTAATGGAGTATACAATGGCAACTCTTCCTCCTTTTTTGTGAAGGAGATCTAGGCGGAGTATATTATTTCCAGGGGAGGATATCTTTGTCTACGTTTTGTGGTTTTAGCCAAGTTTCAGTTAGTGAAATAACGTCAGGGGTGTGAGTAGATATCCATGCATGAAATTGACTGACTTTGTTAAGGATGCTTTGGGTATTACTAGAGTAGAAAAAGATTTGTTTGTTTTTCTTAGATAAATGGCCTGGATTTGGTGAGGTGTTTAGTGGGTTGGTAGAGTTAGAGAAAGGTCCTGGGTTTGGGTGAATGTCACTTGATAAGTGCAGGGTAGTAGGGTAATAATGAGATTTTATTTTTAGTGGGTAGTATTTAATGTACTCTGTCTTGTTTTTAGATGTTAGTTGGTGTGAGGGAGGGATATTTATTTTAGGGAATTGAGTATTAATGGGAAAGGTAGAAGCAGACATGGCTATAGGTTGATGAGAGTAAGAGAAGTCATAAGTAAGAGGGTAGGTAGAGTCTTTATGAATCTGAGGTAGAAGTGTGGGGGATGATGTAAGAGTGAGTAGGAGGAATAGTGGAAGTGGGAGTAGAGTAGAGAGGACTGATGTATGCATGGTTGAAGAGGAAAACGTAATATAGGTAGGAGTGGTAGGCAAGGGTTATGGCTTCACAAGGTTATGGTTTAGAAGAGCAAAGTTGAGAAAGGTGGCTAGTCAATAGTTAGAAAAAGGATTGTAGTGAAATAGGCTGATATGTGTAATGCTGGTTGGGGAAGGTTGTAAGAATTAGCTATGTTACAAGATATCACATATCAGTTATATCACAGAGTCGGACAGGCTCTATTCTTTCAGCACATGTTAAACTGGACTGGATGAGTGATGGAGAAAGATAAAGCCCTGATTAAACCCTAGATTAACAGTGTTTGGTTAGTAGCATGAGAATCTTGAATATATAGGCACAGAAAGTGGGAGTGAGCCAATGATGATAGCTGCCAAATCTAATACAAACAGGAATTGCAATACAAAGTGAGGGAAACAGGCTTATGGTATACTTAGAGACAGAATTTGAAAGAAGTAAGAAAGTAAGTGAATAAGGGAGAGTAAAGTGGTATAAGGAATGAAAAGGCACTTGTTCACATTTAGGGGTATATTTTATCCTGGTTTTGAGCAAGAACAAAGCCAGAATTTAGCTACAATGTCTTTCAGAGTGGTTTTGAAAGATGGGAAGGAAGATATTGACCTGATGGATATAGATAAGGAGTTCCAGGCCTTAGCAACTTTGTACAAGTACAGACAATGCCCAGCAGATATGATAGGTTTGTAGGACTGACTGGGAGCCTAGTTGAGTTGAATGTTTTTCAGTGCTGGACAGGCAGATGAATGCTGGATAACTTTATAGGTGGTAATAAGCTGTGTATATGTTAGTTGATGACGCAATTTTAACCAATTTAGGCTTTTTAGTGCTATACAGTGGTGGGTTTTGAAAGGGGTATTTGCTGCAAATGTAGGAACTTTGTTATAGCATTGTCCAAGTTTTAATTATTGTGAAGTCAGAATGTTAGTTAGTAGGATGGGGGCAACATAAAGAAGTGTGAGGAGGAGATAAGTAGTGGCAAGTGTAGATTTAGTCGCATTGGTGAGAATGTTTTTGGCTCTGTAAAGCACCCTGGTTTTTGATGAGTTTTTCTTATGCAGTTTTGTATATGCAGGTTGAATGTAAGCTTATCATCCACTATCACCTCTAATATTTTGCTATGAGAGATGACTTCATTGGTTGTATTGTCAAGAGAGAGGACTTTAAATATTGCTTTTTCATGAGAGATGGATTTGGGGGGAAAAGAAGAAGTTTGGTCTTTTTTTGGGTTGAGCATGAGTTGTGAGTTATGAAGCCATGTTTCAGTGGTTGTTAAAGATTCTTGAGTAATTTTTTGGGGGGTGTACTATCTTGTCAGATGTGCAAATGAGAGTGGAATCATCTGTGTATTCTATTAGGGTGGCCTGTTGTATGGATGTATAGACAGTGTTGGTGAAAAGTGTTAAAGAGGAGGGGACCAAAGATAGAGTCCTGTGGTAAGAGGTGGTGACTGGGACGTAAGGAGAGAGCGTGGAGTGCCATTTTACTAACTGATAACTATTGGGCAGGTAGCTTCTGAACCACAGAAGGTTGGGCTGAGAGAGGCCTAGTGAGGACATGTAAGTAGATGTTTGCTTTGACAAACTGAGTCAAAGGCTTCAGACAAGTCTAGAAATAAGGAAGAGACTGGTTTGTTATTATCTCCAGCTTTATTGACAGTATCTATGTAAGTTAGAAGGGCAGTGCTAGTACTATGGGAAGGACAGAAGCCATGTTGCATGGGGTATAGGAGTTCTTCCTGCAGGAGATAGTCTAGCAATAGTTTTTGAATACATTTTAATTTTTTTTATTTAAGGGAAACAAGATTTCTATAGGTCTAAAGTTATTCAAGTCTGTGGAATTTCCTCCTTTTTTCAGAGGGATAACGTGTGACTTCTTCCAGAGAGAGGGAACATGGGATTCCTGGACTGACATCTTTTTTAAGGATTGAGACAAGATATGCAATGCTATTGGCTGCTATTTTTAGGTACTTGCTTGGAAGGTCATCAGGGGAAGAAGAGCAAGGTTTAAGTTTTATATAGGATGTGGGTGCAGGTTTGAAGGTGAAAGTGGATGTGGTGATATGTGGCTGTTGGGCAGATTTGGGATTCGATGTTGAGGAATTCTTGATTAGGGGTGCTATACTATCTGTAAAATAAGAGTTGAACTGTATTGCAGTTTCAAGTGGTGAATGAGAGGGGTTTCAGCTGAATTTTTGGCAGGGATGTAAGATTTCTTTAATGGATGTCCAACATTTTTACAGTTGTGTTTTGTATTCTGAAAGTTAGTGTAGTATAGTTTTTTGTCTTTTATTTGCTTTTTTAGAAAGGTTGTGAAGCATTCTGAAGTTTTCAAGATATTGAGGTGTTTTATACTTTTGTCATTCTTTCTATGCTTTTTCTCTGTCCTGCATTAGCATTTTACTCTTTTTGGTGACCAAATTGCATTATTTGTTTTTAGTCTCTTCCTTCTAGGAGGTGCACGGCTACTTAGGATATTAACAAAAGTTCTAATACACAATGGTAAACAGAGACAGATAAAATCATACCTTGGACCAGCCTGTTAACTGCTCATCACCCCAGTTCTATGCAAACTGACTGCTGACTTCTCATGACTTATGTCTTCATCATAAGGTAGATAAGGACCATTGCCACCCTCCTGTAGGATATCAGCAGTTGCCTTATCACATGCAGCTGCAGCAGAGACAGAGGCATCAGTGGTTACCGTCTCCATTTCCATATCATAACATTGTTGATGGCCATACTATCATCCAGACAGTGTGGCTCAGTGGGTTAAGACTACAACCTGTTAATGAGCTTCATTCTGTAATCCTGGGTTTGACTTCCTCAATTTCCACTTGCAAATTGTGTGACTCTGATGGAACTCAAGTACAGCTAACAACTGCTTTTTGAGGGTTGGATATATTCTTTAGATTATGGTTATTTAATAGAAGATAAAATTTTCAATACATGTCAAAGAATGCAGAAAATTTTGTCAGGTTGGAAAAATGTTAATTTATTTTTTGTAGGAAGGATTAACTTGTTTAACTGAAAATGTATTTTCACTGGTCTTTTTTTGGAAAGGAGTGCTTCTTGAATTCTTTGGGATATTGTGATATTTCCTCATGCAAAGTATGGCTATAATTAAAAAAAAAAAAAAACAGAAATAACCTCCTTTCTGCAGGTGATAAATTATTTTACATGGAGCTATTTTTTGTAAGCACTTTTTCAGGTATAATAATTTATGGCATTTCAGAATTTCAACATGGTTGACTTATTTAATGATAAAAATTAAGTCATCTGTAATATTAAAAATACTCCATATTTAACACATCGTCTTCATATTTACCCCCACATAGGTTTTCCATGGTCAATTTTGCCAGTATTTGCTTGGTTTTTAAAATCAGTTTCTTGGATAATGAAAGTTACCATTCTTTTAAAATCTTTTCTTTTTCAAGATTTCTTAATTGTAACTATAGAAGTTCAACACGGTATAAGTTCATTGAAGATAATATATCAAAATATGGTTCTGAGGAAGGCTTTTAAAATTATTTATATTTTTTCACCAACAATCTTACAGAATATTTCAATTTATATAGGAAAGAAATGTGTTTCTAAATTATTTGTTTTATTGGATTTTTTTATTCCATCTGCTATAACAAAAGAAATAAATGGAATAATGAAAGTACTTTCAAGTACTCTGAAAACAACAGAAAATATATTTAAAATCTTATGGAAATAGAATAATTCAACATAAAAGTATTTTAAGGGCTTATCTTTTTCCTGAAAGAGTGGCCTGGTTTGATTTTCATAAATTATGCTAGCATGGATGTGATGATATGGAAACTTGGCAACATATGTTGTAGATATGTCCAGTGATTAAGCCTTGGTTGAGGAAAACCTAGCAACATTTTTTATACAATTACATCCTTGTCCACTCAATGGCCTTATTCTATTTGGGTATTAGGCAAACTAGATGATATTCCTAAAACATTGTTACATATGATTTTCCTTATCAGGTGTTACAAGAAAATTATTGATTTTGTCAGTATGGAACCAATATTAAGTTAATAACCCAGACATTCCATTTCAAGACTTTAGGAAAAATTTCTTTTATTTTAATAAACTGGAAGATGGGATAACTATTTTTGATGTCACAGCAGGAAGAGGAATGGGGTTCAGCTATTGCATTTGCTTACTATTTAAAACTTGTCCTGCAATACTTAATTATGCTGGGAAGTTATACATAAACACAATTAAAGCAGATAATCCTTCTAGAAGTGGGACAAAGTGATAGAGATTCCAAGTGCTTTTTAAAGGCTGATTGGATGGTGATAGTGATCTTTCTAATAAGCACAGGGTTCCAGATTGTGGGCCCCTGGATAGCAGAGATTTTCACTACATTTCTGAGAATTCTGAGGAATGTTAAGGTTCTGAGAGCTGCTGTTAGAGTAGTTAATAGACCTGGTGCGAGTGAGTATTGTTAAGGTTTTTCTCAGTGAAGGACAATGTTTGAGATGGAGAATTTTAAAACTAAGTGTGCTAAGCAGAAGGGATACATGGGGAAGATGGGGTGTTAGCCTCTGTTTTTAAGGTGGTACAGCAATAGTCTCTCTTGTTGGTGCTTAATATGAATCTGCAAATATTCACAAAATCTCTGAATTTTCATTAAGTGTATTTCAGATATGGCAATTAAAATATTTGGTACTTAATGCAATAACTATTACTGAAGTGTACTGAAAATGTCTGTAAACTGAATAAATGAAATGTTTGACATAATGTATACACAGCATGGCAAAAGCTTTGATACTTCAGGACTGTGCCAGTAAGTTTGCCATATTCCATCTGCTTATGGGTATTAGTCATAACCACAAAGTTTTCAGGATATTACTCTTCATCATGTGAAAATCAAATAAAACAATCATTCATTCAAATAACAATTCAAATAAAATCAAGAGACACAGCCTCCAATCAAAATACACTATCAATTAATCAATCCCAACAACTGAAGATACAGTTCATATATATATACATAAATATCTAAAGCAGTTTAGTAAAACTAACACTCATTTTAAACACATTTGTTTTTGTTTTAAAATGGGTTTAGCAAAACAAAAACAAATGTGTTTAAAATGATTGTTTGATATTTTCACAATGATGAAAGGTGATATTCCAAAATTTTTTTTTTAATTTCCTTGGCGCTTCAAGAGTCAGGTGTTTTACTTGGTTTGCTGATTTTTTATCGGAGACTCTGTTAACCGTTGACTTGCCTTTGATCCAGTTTTGTTGGCTATTAGTGACACACAACAGACTGATTTTGGACTTTTGGTGCTTCCTCCAACCATGCTATCATATCAGATGATACCAAAGAGTCTCAATGACAATTACTTAATCATTTTGCTCTGTTTGTAAGATCCAAATGATTATTTTGTCACAGACTGAATCTTTACATCTGTTAATATTTTTTCTTAAAAATGCTAGTAAAATCCCAGTTTTACTTGAATCAATACATTAGCATATTTTCTATGGGTAATTTGTGGAATGTAGTGACTATGACTACATCCTTTGCATCAATAAGAGACTTTCATCAAAGCAGGAATCATCGTATTGTTTCACTGATTCCCATTTTGACAAAGTTGTGTTTTTTGTTAGTGTAAGATTGGTTGGTGTATGTCTGTGTGTGGCTGAGTTATGGATTGCAATTTTCTGCTGGGGCTCATAGGAAGTTACTAGGCTAATGGCCCTAGGGCCCTTATAAGCCTAGCCAAGTTATACCCTTATTTCCATGATCAGCACCTATTGAACATGTCCAAGAGGGACACAGGTGAATTTACGGTTATCCATCCAATCGTTCAGATTGCGTTTGAAGAGGGCCAATGAGGTGCTCTGTTTGACATGAAGTGGGAGTCAGTTCCAAAGGTATGGTAACCTTTTGGAGACACATCTGTCCCTCCAACTGGTTCTATTAATGTGGCATACCAGGTTAAAGTCTTTAGAGTGAGTAACCCGTGTACATTTTGACTTGCGGATATACAGCATTTTCAATAAAGCAGGATCAGACATTGCTAAAAAACAATAACTCTACCAAGGCAACCTCGGATACCTTTGTAATAACTGTGCAAGTAATAACAGAGAGTACAGGAACTTAGCATAAAAAATGTGTATTCGCTTTCGTCTACCACAGACGTCTTCAGAAAGAACACTGAATAAAACAGAGCACACTTATATATACACACCTATTACCAATTAATTGACTAAATTAACATCATTTAAATCAATTCACCTTAATGAAAAAATAAAGTGACAGTAACCAACCACAAAATCTGCACAAATATAAAAATAAAAATCATATTAAATACATAAAATGTTAAATATCATCTGTATGTATTTTTTGTATTTTTAACCTATTGTCCATAAGAAGACATTTGATATTAATTGATTAATTTAATCCTGGGTAAGTATCTGCTCCCATTTTTTTACCTGCCATGGAATCTTCCTTTGTTCAATTTTATTTCTATAATCCCCCATTCTTAAGTCTCTAGGAACATGTTCAAGTATGGTAAACCTAATTTTTTAAAATCACATCTCAATTTATGTTTAAAAAGAGCATTGTTAACATCTTTATTTTTCATGTCTTCCCTATTGTTGCAGTACATTCTCATGTGGCTTTCATTTTCTTAGCCTTTAGTGTTGCAGTGCCATCTCACTTTATTTCTTTTTACCTTTTCATTTGACTCATATTTTGTGTTACACACTTCTGTTTACTCAGTAATTCTTTTTAGCTGGGTACTTGTATTTTTCTTGGTCTGCAAACATCCACAGCTTCTGATAAGATCAAGTCTTTTAAAAGCGTTCTCCTTATTTGAGTATTTCTTATACCAGAAAGTATTATGTCTCTATTTAATCCATCAGGCAAATGATTAAATTCACAATCTTTGGCTTAACTCTTTAGTTCAATAACATAATTATCTATGGTCTTGTCTCTGTAGTAAGTTGTGCCCTTGAAAGAACAAACAATAAAGCCTTTCTAGAATTGCAACAGTTCCTGAAATTCTATGTGATTGTTGCCATTTTAACTTTCTCATCTTCAGCAAAAAGTAATACCTTTAAGACTTCTTCCTTAGCAATATGCAGAAATTGAAAACAACGCTCCTTTTCAGGTTTCTTGACTGCTGCATTCACAGTGAGGAATAAATCAAATGTCTGAATCCAAAGCTTCCTGTTTTCTCCTAAATTTCAGAGCAGTGAAAGAATTCCTGCTAGCTACAGTGGGTCATTTTTCTGTTTGAAAGTTATACCTTTTAATTCCAAACACAAAAAACACTTGAAAGCATAAATACAAAATTAGACCAAATGCACAGAACTCTCCCTCCCTGTGAGTATGTGGTGTGTGTGTGTGTGAGATTTATATATATATATATATATATATATATAGAGAGAGAGAGAGAGAGAGAGAGACACACACACACACACACACACACACACACACACACACACACATGCATAGATATAGATATAGCTTCACTTGTGCAGATATACTTCTAACTTCTGTACTGCACAGAGAAACATATATACACACACAGCAAAATATGAAGCTATGTTAAAGAATATGAATTTTATTAAATAGAAATGGATGGACTGATAGTGCCATTTTACCTGAATCATGCTTATTCTGTAATTCCCTTTCAGCAGAATCACAAAGGAAGCAAAGCGTCTCTATCCATATAAGCATTTTTTTAAATAAAAAGTGCTAGGATACATTTATTGCATTCTAAATCATAGTGAATCACAGGTTTCTCAACTAGAAACCGTAGTTACTATTAAATAACACTCCATTCCCTAGATGTGATGCTTCTAAAGGGCATAATATTTTTCTGAATGTGTAAACCTGAAGTACAGGCTGATCAATATTAGCTCACTCTTGCAGTGGCTTAAGCTATTAGGGTTAATCCTGCCAAGGATATGACCAACAGACCAACTTTTCAATGCTTAAGAGCACTTCCAATTGCCCTAACTGCCAGGAGCTTGACAAGATCTCCTTTTAAAAGGCAGTTATAGCACAAAAAAACTTCAGAATTTTCCTGTTGCTGAAGTGTGCTCCTTCCGCAAGCTTTTTCATACCGATGGTCAGCTAGTGATCTTTCATGGCTGGACAAATAAATTCCCTTCTTGGGGAAACCTTCCACTAATTTGTTTTTCTGATGAAAACAAGTGTTTTTTTTCTGTGAAATATTGTATTTTAAGCTAGGAGAATTAATTTTCTTTGTCATTATTTGTTAGTAGATTTTTACTTGTATGAGCAAACTGGGTAAAACTTCTTTAACTTTGGGGCTGTCAGTGTGTATTCTTACCTCAAAACCACTTTTTATGACCATAAGCTTTATTGACTCTTCCAGGTTCCACTTCCATCATCAAGTCTTCTTTCTTGGCTGAGAACATGAAGCAATTAAAATAGTTAACTTTGTTTTTCCTTCCCCTCATCTGCAAGAAAAAGAAAGTCAAGAGGGAGTGTGTGGATGTCAGGCTGGCTCCTTCCCTGCCTCAGCTGCTAATGGGTCACTCTGCTGGGGCCATACTTGGTTCCTCAGACCACTCATCATTTTCTGTCAGTTCCTCTGGTGTAACACCTACAGCCACTAAGAACCAGGAGCTAAACATGTTTTAATTTCTCCAGGTCTTTTGGGTTTCTAATACCATGATGGGAATGGACCCCACTCCTAAGTCAAAGTATGATTAAAGTTCATGAAATTAGTATTGTTTCAATCTTTGATGTCAGCCAGAAGTGCTCTTTACAGCACCTGCAATGTACCCAGTAATGACTCGTTCTGTAGTTCGTATGGAGTTACATGTATTGGTCACATATCCAAATACGATTGTAAATTATTTTTTATAAGATCCGTTGCTCCTACTACTATTGCAACTGTCTGGGTATCTTTCTTCCACACTGCTGTCATTTCTGCCTGCAGATCCTGGTATTTTATGACTTTGTATCTCTCTGTATGCAAGACACTGTAGTCACTGGGTCTGGTGATTTCAATGAGCAATGCTACTTTTGCCTTCTTTTCTTTGACTACTATATCCGCTTTTCCTTTAAACTGTTGATAATGGGTGATCCCATGTGATATAATCTTCATCATTTTCTATGATGCTTTGTGGCTCATGTTTCCAGTGTTTTTCAGCCAAGTCTATACCATAATGTTTGCACAATCCCCAGTGCAACAGTCTCGCCACATGATTATGCCTTTCAGTATACAGTCCTTTTGCCATTAGTGTTTCGCAGCCAGCAAGAAGGTGTTCTGTTTTACAAAACCTACATTTCTGTTTCTCTCACATGTTCAATGGACTTTGTAAACCAGCATGTACATAGCCCACTATCTTGGGCTGCCAATATTAACCTTTCATTCCTTGGTTTGAATTTGCCTCTCCTTAACCATTCCTCCATTCATTCTTGATCAACATGAGCCTCTTCCAGAAGTTTTCTATACTTGCAACTATATTTATGTTTTTTCCACATTTCTTGCCTTCTCATCTGGTCCTTCACCTTATATTCTTTCTTTTGTTTTTTAGCACATTCCAGTGGCAGATTCAGGAATTTGCAGAAGGGGGGGGTGCAGTATGCAAAGCAGGCTACTGGGGGATAGAACACCAGGGATTGGGGGGCTGTGGATAGCTCACCTTAAAGGACAACAATGGGATTCTATCATTAAATGCTCAAATTCTCTGTCCTTTTTCTCCCTATATATTGTCCCTGCTATGAATAAACAACAACACAGCATTTAAAATATTTTAAATTGACTGTTTCTCTCCACTAGAACAGTACCTTACTGTACTGTGGTGGTTTCACTTACAAAAAAACTTTTATCCCTCCCAGGAAAAGCTTGTTGCAGTCTCCAATTCATTGATGTCATCAAGGCCACTGAATACATGTAGGTTTCTGACCAATTCCCTCCCCTAACTGACATCACTATGACTGTCCTAAAAACCCACCCATGATGTGATGTCACAGCTCCCTAGTCCTTCCCCTACAGAAAGTAAAGGCTAGAACAAGGAAACAGTACATGAGTCAAGTCTCCTGCTGTGAGCTGTCAATCACAGCAGGTAACAACTCAAATTACCCTTAGCAACTAGAGAAGTTAGATAGCATCTTTATGGCCTAGCCTATAAAGTGATTTAATTTCAGATATTTTTCTAAAGTTTGATGGACTAAAGTTAAACCTCCAGTTTCCTCTGTTAAAACATATACATTTAAACAGTTACAATAGTGCATGTACATTTGTGTTCTCTCCAGTAAGGCACACTGTGAAGACATTTCAAACACAAGCACTTTACAAATTCCTTTCCAGCACAAACATCTGTACAAATCAGTTTGATACACACATGATATACAGTTTTAATAAATTTGTAACACCAGCAGCTTGTATGACCTATAGTTCTAATACATTTGTAACATAAAGCATCTTGCATAAATCAGTTTGATATTCACAAATGACATATAATTATTTACAAAATTCCAGCTAGCTGTGCTGGCAGTACCTCCTTTCATCACAAGAACTTCATAAAGTACAGTACTATCACACTGTACTGTTTGACATAACATTTTTTGAATGAGTTTTCCATGCACTATTGTTGTATGCTGGATTGCATTCTCATTTATAATCTGATTCAGATATTAAAGCCACACAATGTGTCTAAATCTCTAAATTATAGCTTAAACAGGATGAAAGTTTGATCTGTTCTCAAATACTCTGGAGGAAAAAAATCACAAAATCTTACAGGTAACAGCTGTACATACCTTCTATTGCTTTGACTGACCAATAACCAAAGCATTCTGCTGTTAACTTCTCCGCTGCCAACTTTTCTTCTCTCAGTTCTAACCTTCTCCACTTCTTTGATCATATGTACACAAATCAAATCAGGATTAAACAGTTGTGCAGTAAATAAGCTACTGCAAAAGCTCCCAGTTCATTGGCCACCTAAGTTGAAAATGTCTTCAGCCCACGTATGTGAAACTTTTTTTCACCCTCAAAACCAAATTCCTACCTCATATATTTTAGCTTTTCCCAATATACTGCCAGATCCTATCTTCTATCGAACACTGCAAACACGAATGCCCAAACTGTCATCATCTAAATGTCTAGAAAATATGCAAGAAATCAGACATTAAGACATTAGCTAACCAGTCCACACAAACTACAGTACAATAAACAGTTTCCCTACCTACCTTAATTCAGAAGTGATGTGAATTGAAAAAGCAAGCTACACAAAAGTGGTTTTAACATTGTATAATAACTTTGCACACCAAGCTGCAATAGACAAGGGGCCAAATTCAATAAAGCCTACAGTAAGTATGTAGAAGAACATTCTTATCACATTTTTTATGCTTTCTAGTCACTCAGATTACACCAAGTATACGTA
The DNA here is from genome assembly GCF_019279795.1 of Protopterus annectens. Lineage (NCBI taxonomy): Eukaryota > Metazoa > Chordata > Ceratodontiformes > Protopteridae > Protopterus > Protopterus annectens. The sequence continues at coordinate 425,993,575 of NC_056737.1, forward strand.
TAGTCCAGGCGGCTCATGCTATAGGACTGCAGGACTGCAGCCCTCCCACCTAGAAAACAAAAAAAAAAAAAAGAAAAGTAAAAAAAAAACAGTTAACTATGAATCCAGGAAATCCACGCATGCGCACATGCACTGGTCGGAACCCAGAAGAACTCCAGACTGTTTTGTCAAGTAGTCTAGATAAGGGAAAAGGCTTCTCTGGCCTGCAAATGCCCATAAGTCTGTGTGGTGATGACCACACAGAACAGAAGAGCTCTGAACTGCTCCTTCTGCAGGCTAGACCAATCAGGAGAGCTTTGTGTGGGAGAGGATCTTATTTCCTGATGTCAGATGGTCTTGCAGCCATTCTAGGTGAGGGGTGTGTGGTCTTGTAGCTGTTCTAGGTGAGGAGGGTGTGCATGTGTAATGCTGCAGTTGTTACATGGTCGTGGATAGAAAATAAGGCTTGAACCCTGTACCTTGGGCCCAAGTGGCAAGAGCCTGAATTCCCTACCCACCACCATTGATAAAAATTGCAGATTTTTGCCTCATATTTGTTCTGTTCTGTTCCTCATAAAATCTGTGGGTTCTGTATTTTTGTTTCTTAGCATAACCAGTGGTGCAGTGGTAACATTGTTGCCTAATGACTATAGGTTGTCTGGTTTGATTCTTGGCTGGGGTGCCTTCTGTGTGGAGTCTGCATGTTCTCCATGGGTGTACTCTGATGTCCTCGATGGATATTTGTCCCTATTTTTTGGACTGTATTCCCCCATTATTAGCTTCATCCAGGTTTTTTTGTGCCAAGGTTGAGAGCTATGGTGATAACTGAACTCACTGAATATGTTTGGAGGCTGTATTCCCCCATTATTGGCTTTGTTCAGGTGTTTTGTGCTAAAACGTTTACAGTTATGGTGAGAACTGAATTCACTAAATGGTAGCCATTTAAGTTTCAGTCTTCCTTTTTTGTCTAAAACAGATGATTTGGCATAGTGGTATGTTGCTGTGACTGTTCTGCACTGGGGACATGGGTTCAATACTTGGTGATGAAATGTATGGTGGTAACACAGCATTTTATTCTAATAACTTTCCAATATTATACAAGCAATGTTTAAAATGTGTCCTGTTTTTTTGCCCCCCCCCCCTAAATTTTGGCTCTGCTGCAAAGTTCAGAGATACAGCTGAGTGTCAAGTAGATTTTACAAGAAGCTGATAGCTGCAGGGGAACAAATGTTTAGTGCTACTTATGCCAAGTTGTCTTGCATTGTTAATAGCACAATAGGTAGTGTACTTACTCTTGATGCAGACGGCTGTGGGTTCTACTCGCACAGTAGGTAGACGCATTGCTGATACTGTACTGTATTGTAAAGGGGGTGGATGTGTAGTCCTTTTTGGTGAAGATACCTAGTAACTATGAACCTGTTATGAGTTTGCCATCCATTCCCTATTGCAATATTACTAGCTTATCGTTTTTTTAATGCAACTTAGCCAATTTATTCCTCAAGGGCAACAGGCACTTTATTTGTAGATGAAACAATGAAATATAAAGTTGTTTGCTAGCAGCAACCTCTTCATTAGTTACAGATTTCTTTAATGTGGAATTATTTAGATGACTTTTACTTCTTCAGAGATTGTGCATATTTACTGATACTGGTGGACTGTAGAAATTTGAGTAGACTTTTATGATAGAAATATTCTGAATTGGGCAGTTTTGTTGTTAGTGGTGCATGCATTTTATTTCATTGTTTACTAGAAAAATGTTTTGAACTGGGCAATTTTGCCATTATTGGTGCATGCATTTTGTTTCATTGTTTACTGGAAAAATGTTCAAAGCAAATTTAAAACACCCTCAAACAAATCTACTATATTGTACAAGGAATATAATTTAATACAATCAGGAAGGTGTATCAAAGACCACGTGTATGTTTCGTGTGCATGGGGCCTATGATTTGAAAACAGCCCAAAGTTAATCTTTATCTGCCACTGGCAAAATGTATTTTCTTTGAATGTGGGTTTCAATGCTGTTTTCATTGTGAGATTGCATTGCTTTATTTAGCAGATGTCTTAGTGTTTGTGCTGTAAAATGCAAAATAAAACTTTCAAATGAAGTCCAAATCATCGTAGAAGTAAAGCAGTATGCACATTACTGTTTATAGTAAATGAAGTGAAATAGCCAAGTAATGGTTCATTGAAATGGCTGCAGGGATTTTGTGAGGGGGAAGGCCGGCAAACTCAAAGACAGCTCCGGCTGAACTATACCTCTCAACTGTCCAGATTTTCACAGAATGAATAGAATTTTGCTTCTTATTTTTGGTTTGTTCCTCATAAAATGTGTGGGTTTCTGGAAAATAATTTAGGAATTAAGTCACTAAATAACAACAGACACTGAGTTTCAGACTTCATAACCTTCAGAAAAATCCATACTAAAGCAAGACCTGTTATTCTATCAATTGTCTCAGTTTATACAACAATTTATAGTACTGTTTATATGTTCCCCCAGTATATTTGGCCTTGTCCAGATTTCCTGCATTAACAGGTTGAGAGGTACATGCAAATAAATTGCTTTATAGAATTAGGCATATCCAAACCTCTCAACTGTCCCCGATTTGGCTCAAAATGTTGCTCTTCCCCTAATAATCCCATCGCAAAATGGCAATTTTGGCAGAAAACGTGGAGGGCTTACAATTAAGAAATAACTGTAATAATCAGAGTTATAGATTACTTTTATTTCAGAAATGCATGTAGATTATTTTATTTTGTCAGCTGCTCAAGTTAGCAGTACTAATTTTAAAAAAAAGTGTCCCTTCTTTGACAGGTTCCCAGCTGTATTGTGTGGCTATTTTATATTTTTGCATCACATTTTTGGTCCATTTTTCATAAAATTTTGTTTTTTTGGCAAATTAGAGGCAAATCATTAAAGACTGAAGTTAGAAAATAATGACAGACATCTGAGTTTCAGATTTCATCCCTTTCAAAAAATTCATACTAATACAAGACCTACTATTCTATTATCTTTCTAAGTTTATAAGAGCAATATTTAAAAATTGTCCTTATTTTTGGGCCTTTGTCCCACTTCTTTGTATGGCTCTGTCCATATTTCTTGTTCTGAGGATGAGAGGTATGACAAATGTGTCAGGGCCATCACAGTCAGCCAGAGACATTTCAAATTGTGACATACTTGTTGCACCCCACTCCCCCATGTAGTGAATCTGGATGTGTCCAAGCAAGGCAAGGAGCAGTAATGCAGTGTAAATGTGCAGGGTATCCCCCTCTCCAAGGTAGACACAAGTACTACTTTTATTCTGTTCTTGATTTTTCAGAATGTTCTGGTTTCTGTCATATTTTTATACTGTTGATTTATGCTAATTATTACTCAGAAAGTGCCTGTTGCTCTGTGTTTAAGTAGCGATGCTTTAATGACCATCAGGTAAGCTTGTCTGAAATTGTAAGATGCAAGTAAGCTTTAATAAGCATACTGTTAAAGAATTGCCAACATTGAAAGCCTTTCTGTTGTTGCCATGCAGAGAATACTTAGATAACTAGATAATGTATAAGCCTTGGGTATTGAAATGCGTATGACAGTATTTGTAATAAAGGACACGATTACATTATTTTAAGAAGCTCATTACATTTGTTGGAGACTTGCAGTCATCCTTGCAGGCTTCACCTGTAAACCAAACAGAATGCCAATCTATCATGTGTAGTCCATTACCTGTATAGTAATCCTTTAAGCAATGTATCTTGAGCTTGTTTCTTGTTTGCTTTTCATTTTTTACTTTGATAATTTTTTCCCCATGAAACAAGTAGATAGTTGTTGTCAGGCAGCAGGTCTTTTTTGGATAAGAAACATTTTTACAAGTGGAGGTATCACAGAGATTGCTACTTTCAGCATGTTACTTGGTACTTTAATAAAGCTGAGTATAAATTATAATTAGAACTGCAGTGCAAGGAGAAGTGGTTTGAGTTGAGTGCTGCTTGTTTTTCTTATACTTAATTTTGACTGTCATTCCAGTAATGTATTTAAATAGTAATTTATTTTTTCATGCCTCACAACCTTTTTGTTTCCATCTAGCTATTAAGTAAGCTATCATGCAGCAAATGCATTGAACTATTTTTTTTCTTCTATGCTTCATTTTGTCTTGATTGGACTCTCATAATGACGGTTTGGCACCCAGGGCAGCGTATTTAATTAAAGTTACAGTTTTTGTGGTTTTGAGCATAGCTCCTCCCCTTTCTAGTTGGCCACACCCCTTCCCATTGACCCCACCTATTCAGCTGTCTCCTGCAGCCCCCCTTTGATTTGAAGTCACCAGCCGCCACTGGTACAGTCTACACTATGTGGTAACTTTTATGAATCCTTGTCAGTATTTAAAGCTGCAAGAATATCAGTAGGAAAACTGAACTTAGGAGGAAGAAGATCTGAGTTATGTCTGTGTTGTCTGTTCACTCAGAGTGATGTACACTTAGTGTAGGGGTTATTGAATCCCGGGGAGGGAAGTTCATTGTTTCAGCAATTTAAAAATAAAAGACAGATCTTAACTGTAATCATAGAAATATCTGAAGACCCCCCCCCACACATATGACTATGGCCTTTTTGTGTCTTACAGTAGTCAGGACCAAGCCACAGAGAAACATGTAGGGAGAGAATAGCATTTTATTTAAAATGCTAATTTTAATGATGTCCATGCTATCCCAGAATGAAAATGCTAAATATAGTTCATTTTGAAAGGTCTAAAGCAGTTATGCCTATACTGTACCTGACCCTGTGCCACCTAGGAACTATTGTTCTCTGGCAGTCTTTATAAGCCTCAAGGGGACTCTACTGAGACACAAATGGGTATAGAAAGGAAAGAACAGATGACTTTTGTCATAGACATACCATTCACAGGCAATTTAAGGGACTGCAGTGAAGTTCATTTTGTCAACAGACAAATCAGTAACAGCAACCATAACAACAATGTACTGCAAGGAGAGCAGAGATTGCACTCTGATATTAGGCAAAAGACTATCAGGTAATCACCACTGTAGCATGAGACCCAGTCTTAACAACTGTTAAGCTCCCCCTTCTTAACTTTTTAAGATTGGGTCTCAATCTGTAGGTAGAAAGCATGGCACCAGTACTGACCAACAAATGACAGTGGCCGAATAAAATATATTTGATTTTGCCTGCTGTTTGTGCTGGTAATGTGTTCTTCATTATAAACTTAGAAAGTTCCTATAACAAAAAGATATATGTTAGCCTGCATTTCCTAAAGGATATAAAGTTTAAAACTAAAATATATGTCATTATTTAGTGACTTAGTCCTCAGTGATTTGTCAGAAAATGGCAAATTTTATGAGGAACAGACCAAATATATGAGGCAAAAATTTGGAACATTCTGCAAAAATCTGGACAGTTGAGAGGCATGGAAGGTGAATGAGTGCAAACATAACAGACAAGTTACACTGTCTTTCTGACAGCACTTACTAGCTGCTTTATGGCTTTGAAAGACGGCAAAACTTTACCTTTTTCCTCTATAACTAGTAGTACATGGAACAGATAAAGCCCTGTCCTGTGTACTACAAAGAACTATGATCGGTTCTGTGATCATAATCCTTAGTTATATGTTCTCGACTTGGATGCCAAGATTCACCTTTCAAGCTTTACTGTCAAGGTGAATTTCTTGGCATTCATGTGTTGAACACATACTCTGGTTATGCTTGCAACCTGCTGATAATCCTCTATATAATCTTTAATGGTAAAAAGAATGAGAAGACGTACAACAGCGGTAATAAAATCTAGTTATAAAACTGAATACGACAGTAGCTGTGTAGACTGCGGAGAGCTAACAGAAATGTTAGTCTAAGCAACAGAAATTAGAAATCTGAGGATGAAGGTCTAGTAAAACAGTAATGTTTATTTATTAATAGAAGATCAGATAATAACCTAAACAATAGCCAGTAAATATAATTTGGGCTGGGAAAATTTGTTGGCATCAGCAAATCCATTGTAATAATCAAATGAAGGCTATATATGCAGACGAAAAGCTTTTCTTTGTCATTTGGTCTAAATGTGAGAGGAAATCAAATGACAAATGAAGGAGAAACCAGTAAATCTTATACTTAGCTGTAAGCACACAACAAGTAAAAGTTAATATTTGTTACAGTAAAGATGGATAAAGGAGTGCAGCTCAGGGAACTAATGATGCTAGAAGACAGCCAGTACAATGTTTCCACAATATAAGCAATAAGTTGGAAAATCGATCTGCCCAATAGTCAGGTAAACCAATAAGGCTTACCAGCATGCAATTAAGGAAACTGAAATCTATAAAATAGTTGTTGTGAGGCAAGGGCACATGCAAAAAATTCAAACGGTAGGAGACTAAAGTCTGCAGCAAATGAGATTATAGCTTTCCATTGCAGTCACATCCATTAATCCCGGCTGGACTTACTTAACTGCAGTTTAAGTTCTGTAAATTCACTTTTATGGGATTCAAGCACACTTTTAATTTTCTAAACCAGCCAAGTTAGAAGGCGGACAGCTGGACACGTGATAAATACTTCTTTTACTGCTTTTTTTCTTACTCAAAATAATGCTCATGCCCACCACACAATCTTCTACTATTTGCGAGCACGGCTCCAGCTATATCATCACATTTGACATTGTACCCATGCGCCTGCATGCCTATGCGTATGGAGTGTTGTTGCTATGAGGCAATTCTGTAAACAAATTCTGTTTTAAAGGAACTACTAAAAAATTTTGGCACCCTGATATTTTAACACCAAATTAATGTTTGTCCAGGAAATACCAGACAGTTGATAGATACTGGGATACAACAACTGTGAAACAAAAAACACCTGATAAGCTACCTATCTTAAATTAGCGTTTTTGCACAATGTGTAATCGTTTTATTTTGACTAAGATGGCTTCCGCTGGGTCCCTGTGCTTGCTCTATTGCTACCTCATTCACACAACTTATACTGGAATGCCACACGGAATTCCACAGTGCATATGCCAACCTATGTCCCTGGCAAATGGCCACACAAGGTAAAGTATAAAGGGGGTGGTAAGTAGCCGAAGCATGGATCGACCTAAAACTTTAAATCTTTCTCAGAGAAAATCAAACATTTATATATATACTTTTGTTATTTATTTAATTTCTGTGAATTGCTTCTTTTTCAAGCTAGTGCCCGGGTGATTGTCCCTCTCACCCTCCCTTCCCCCTTCTATGCTACTGGCTGCATGTATTCACCCAAAGGAAATAATTACATCTCACCTGTTTTTTTTTTTTGTTTTTTTTAATTAACTTTAACTATTTTCCCATAACCTCCGAAAAACCTCCCAGCATGTTGCTCTCTCCCTCTCTCAGGCTTGGGAGTCTACCTATGCACGTTTGTCACATGTTCACAGACAGTTTTTTTTCCTCCCACAAAATCCTCTAACCTGAACAAAACTGTCAGTCACGCTGGCAACACAACTGTAGGAGCCAATCAGGATCTTAGAATGAGCATATCAACTGATCGATCTAAAATCCTGAGCGGCTCTCCTGGTTATATCTCCCATAGTGACTTCTGATGTTAAAGGCATACAAAAAAGCTTCTCTAACTAACGTGGATTGAAAAGGTATCGCTAAATTAAAAACAGTAAGAGGAATACCCATTCAACTGTGTACCGATTTGGTGGTACATTTTCAGATTTTAAAACATAACAGTTTGAAAAGCTTTTTTGGCAATAGACTGTATTGTACATATTCTAGCAAACAGGAGGGGGTGCGAGCCCCTGCGTCAAAGCTTAAATCCGCCATTGCATTCAGTTGCTGCCTGGTTTTTATCTACTTCTGGTTTGATTTCCATTCCTGCTTGACATCGATATGCTTCTGCTACATTAAGCAGAGAAGTCATCTTATAGGTTCATAGGTAGGTTCATAGGTAGGTACTAGGCTATCAGCCCTGGGGCCTATACAAGCCCAGCCAAAAAGGTACCCTGGCTTTTGCCACCCAAGAAAATTTTTTTCCTGTGCCACTGTCAAGCAGAGCCACAGAGGTGATTCCCGGGGTGAATTTCCTATTTCCCATCCAATCATCAAGATTTTTCTTGAAGAGTGCTAATGAGGAGCTTTGTTTTATATAGATGGGTAGTTTATTCCAGAGTATGGGAAGTCTCTGGAACAGATGCAGGGTTTGAGTCTCACAAGGGATAATTGGCTAGGCTTAAAAAATTGCCTGGCAGTTAGCTTAGTTAGCTTAGTACTAAACCTGAATGTGAATGTCTGTAGGAATCTATCCCTCCGGCATGTTCTGTTTATTGTGGTGACAAGGTTTGGGTCCCTAGAGCATGTAGCTCGGAGGGATTGGGATTTCTTTAAGTGGAGCATTCCAACAGCTCTGGGTTTGACATAGCTTTGTATGTTAGGCAGAGATCACCTCTGAGTAGGCGATATGCGATGGAGTAAAGCTGGAGTTGTTTGAGATGGTCTGCATAGGGCATCTGTTTGAGGCCGGTAATCCTCTTTGTGAGGTATTTCTGTGGCCTTTCCAGTTGTTGTAGATGTCTTGTGAAGTGCATATCAAAAGGGGCATTGTACTCTATAATGGGTCTAATGAGTGATGAGTAGAGGGGAACAATGACCTCTTTTTTTCCTGGATGAGAAACCTTTTTTGATGAGGTGTGCCACATAGAAGGATTTCCTGACTACTGTGGCAATGTGATTATCAAAGGAGAGACTACTGTCCACCTGTGTCCCAAGGTCTCTTATCACACTTTCAGTGTTAAGTATACTATTGCCTATGTTGGAGTTCATGGGTACAGAGTTTTTACCAAAGGGGATGACAATGCACTTTTTGGCATTGAGCTTGAGGCCATGGCTTTGACATCAGGCATCTGTCTCAGTGAGGCCCTTTTGTAGGATGTCCACATCATTAGGAGTTTGATTATGGCTCCTAGTTTGCAGTCATCTGCGAACTTCATTAGCCAAAGACCTTTTGTGTTAGCCTGTACTTCAGAGAAGTAGATACCAAACAGGAGAGGACCCAGGACTGAACCCTGTGATACTCCACATGTCACTGGCCTGAAGTCGGATTTGAAGTCTGCTACTTTCACAGTGTGGGTTCTGTCAGTGAGCCAGTTGCAACCCATCTTGTGACATAGGGATTTATACCTAGTTTAGTGAGTTTATCTATAATTCCAGAGTGGGGGATGGTGTCAAAGCCTTGGCAAGATCTAGATAGGCTGTGTGAACCACCTTACCCTTGTCTACAGCTTTGGTGACTGCTTCAAAGAAGTCTATCAGGTTTAGGAGACATGATCTGCCTTTTACAAACCCAAACTGGGTGGGTTCCAGAGTTTGGAGATTATCATTGTCTTTGTTTATAAGTTCCATGATGATACGTTCCTCCATGGCCTTGCAGACCAGGCTCGTCAGGCTAATGGGGTGGTAGTTCCCGGGGTCTGTGATGGCTCCCCCCTTGTGGAGTGGGATAACCGTCGCTGTGCGTCATTCAGCAGGCACAAAGCCTGAGGTGAGGCTATGACCGAACATGATACTTAGGTGGGGTGCCAGTTCGTACTGTAGTTCATGTAGAATGCAGCCTGGGATATTGTCTGATCCCATGGATGATGTGTTCTTGGCTTTGGAGAGTGTGGTTTTTACCTGTGCAGCCATGTTTACAGGAACTTTGCATTCTTCCGGTATAGAGATTGGCTCTTTAGGGGGTGAGAGGGGGGTAAAGTTACCACTGAACCTGCCTACCAGGATGTTGGCAATATCAGTTGGGTCTGTATATTGAGTGCCATTGTGCTGTAACACAGAGAAGATCTGAGTGTTGCCATTGAGATTCTTGACATAACTATAGAATGCTTTGTGGCTATCTTTAGAATCAGTGGCAATTTTGTTTTCGTAACTAGTTTTGGAGGATTTTATCAGGGATCACAGCTTCTTATTGAGGCTGACCAGGGAGCTCCTCCACTCATGGGATTTTACTCTCTTTTGCAACAGTTTCTACCTTCTGTTGTACAGTTTGTTTATGGCAGGGGACCACCAGATTGACTTCCTTTTTTTGGAGGATAGCTTCTTGGTTCTGTTTGGGATAGCACGATCCATGCACTCATGTAAGTGCTTATAAAGTGCAATTGTGTAGGATTCAGTAGTTGTAACTGTATTGTTCATCTGTACGGGTGCTCTGAAGTTCATCACTTCTGTCTTAAGAAGCATGAAGTTGGCTTTGGAGAAATTTATTTACCATGGTTTCCTTAATGGGGGGTGGGGGCGGGATGTGGATACCTAGGGTAGTTAGCTTATGGTTGGATCGGACCAATGAGGCGTTGACTTCAGGTGTGGAACACCAGTCACTCATGTTGGTAATGACTAGATCTAGGATATTGTTGCCCCTGGTGGGGGTGTGGATAAAGTGATCCAGGGCATTGGAGTTTATGAATTCCAGAAAGCGTTGAGTGAAGGAGTTGATACATGAGTAGTTTTCCCAGTTAATTGTGGGGTAGTTGAAATTGCCCATTATTAGGGTGTTTGGTTGAACCCTAATATTTTCCAGTACATCAAGAAAAGAGGAGTGGGAATCCTGGGGCATGGTGGGTGATCTGTAGCAAGCTACAATTTGGATTGCAGTTTTGCCCAGAGTTAGTTACACTTGGATAACCTCGGCTGCATTATGCTGAGCAACTAGCCTGGAGGTGTGCATATCCTTAATGAATATGGACACACCTCCGCCTTTGGTGTTCCGGTCCAGGTTACATGGCCGAAAAGTGTGGTATGAGTTATAGCCTGGTAGTGCAGGGATGCTCTCTGGAGCGTTAAACAAGGTCTCAGTCACTGCACAGATATCAATGTTCTCCATTTTAAGGAGTGCCTTGAGTGAGTGCATTTAGAGATTTAGACTTCTAGCATTGAGTAGCATCACCCTCAGTTTTTGCTTGCCTGTTCCTGTTACGGTGGTGAATTTGTCATTTGAACATTGCCTAAAAAAGGCACTATAGGGGCGGCAAGAACCTTAGCCAGTATTCAGAATCCCAGGGGTGACAGGTGCAGGCCATCTCTGGCAAAGCATCGTGGTCTGTTGACCATGTCATCCAAGGCAGACAGATTTATTCTCTTCATGTTTCAAAACTTTCACTACATTTGGATCTTGTGAGGTCAGTAGATATGTGTGTCCCATGATTGCAGATCTATACATGTAATCAATTTCAAGGAGGCCCATCCCTCCTTCGGAATGGGGAATATATAATCTTGGTATACACTGATTTTTATAAATCATTTGGTGAGCATGAAGCATCCTTCTTGTTTTAATATCTAATCTATCCAACACTTTTTGGGGCAGTCAGTCACTCCAAAACTGTACGTTAGGACAGGAAGAGCAAATTGATTTATAGCTTGGATCTTGTTCCTAGATATCAATGCTGTTCTCAGGATTAATTTAAGTCTTCTAAAGTATTCCTTACTGAGTTTTATTCACATTTGTTCATGTTTTATTGCTGATCCTTCATCAATTCCCAAGTATTTATACACTCCCTCTTGCTCAAGTTCTTTTATATCAGATTCTTGTCCCAAACTGATGTTTTCCTGGTGCTGCAGTTTTCCTTTTTTAAAAGGTTGCTTTTGCACATTTATCAAGACCAAATGACATTCTATTATAAAAAGTTTTGACAACCTGCAACTGTGCTTTCAGTTTCTCATCTGATGAGCTATACAGTTTTAAATTATCGACAAAGAGAATATGAGAAGTCATTTGACTTTGTTGTTTTCTAGGAGCCAAATTGTAGCCATGGCCGAAGCTATTAAGTAAACAGCTTAATGGGTTAATGGCAAGGCAGAATAGCAACAGTGACAGTCACCCTGTAATATCCCCCTATGAATTTTTATCCCTGGGATAATAATCTGTTCTTTATCATGGCTTAATTGCAAAGTGGTCTGCCATTGTTTCATGGTTACTGTAATGTAGTTAATCAGTGTAGGGTGTATCTTATACTTTTTAAGCACTCTTTTATCCATGAATGTGGGATACTATCAAATGATTTTTGTGGTCAATCCATGCCATACTTAGATTCTTTTCCTTTTTACAGTTTTCCACTATAATTTTATTTAACAACAAATGATCCTTTGTTCCATATGACTTTCTTTTATTGCCCTTTTGTTCTACTGCCATAATTGAGTTTTCTTCTAAATAACTATAAACTCTGTCGGCGTCAATTCCTGTGTATAGTTTATATGTCGTCGGAAGGCAAGTTATTGGTCTATAATTTTTAGGGTAGCTTACAGGTTCACTCTTAAGTAAGAGCATTGTTTTGCCTGTTGTTAGCTAATTTGGTGTCTGTTCAGAGTGCGCATATAAATAGTTCTTACACATGACTAAATCCTCATGCAAAGATGTTAATACTTTTAACCAAAAGTTAGGTACTGCATCTGAGCCTGGGGTTTTCCACTTAGAAGCTTTTCTTAACTTTGATTCAATCTCTCTGGCTGTTATTTCATCCCATTTCATATCCTGTACCTTTAAACTTCTTATTCTTTCTTTTACTTCTTCTATCCATTTAGCATCTTTGTTATGTTCCACAGGATCTTCATAGATACTTCTCCAAAAATGTATCTGCTTCCTCTTTTTTTGGCGGTCTTTCAATTCCTTTTTCCTTATTTCCCACTTCTCTATAAAACTTTTTTGGGTCATCAATAAATTGTTTATTTTGTACTTTTCCCTTATATTTATCTGTGTAGCTTCTAAGTTTTTCCGCCTGTGCTGAAAATTTTAGTTTATTTGTCATAGTGCATGATAGAGCTTGGTCTGTTCTAATACTGAGCATTGCTTTAATCAGATCTATCTTTCTTAGTATTTTTGTTGATCTATTCCCTCTTCTATAATCTTCTAACACTGACACTTCTTATCTTAATTGCTTTATAGTTTTCTCTATTCGATACTTCCATGATGTTATTTGAATTCTCCCCTTCCTTTCCCTCACTACTCTGTGATCTTGTGGTGGAACTTTATCAGTTATTAATTTAGCAGCACAGTAGTATATCCTGTTTACTGCTGTTATATCACATGAATCTCTATGGACAGTCCTAGTTACTGTGTTCATTTGTTTTATCAGACTTCTTACTTTTTGGGTTTTATTGACCTTTTGCAGTCTATTTCTCTCATTGATCATAATATATCTATCCATGTCCATTAAATCAAGCAACTATTAGCTCATTTTCTTCCAAATTGAGGGCACATCCCTTGTTTTCCATTTTCTGTGGGCATTCTACAGAAAGTTCTATAGCATCTTCTTGTGGCACATTCTCTTCAATTTCATCCTGTGTCAGCTGTTACTCTGTCATATGGGAACCTCACTGGCCTATCACTCTTCAACCTAGACTGCATCAGAGTTTCTACAGTTTCCTGTTCCTTTCCTTGCTGTCTAGCTTCAATTGAATGTTTATTCTGGTTTCCTATGGAAGGCTCCAAAATATCTTGATATGGCAACTGACCAATTTCTTCCTGTTCCATTGGTTTCTCCTTAATTTGGATATCCATTGCTCTATCCTGTTGTGGTGCTTTCTGCATTCAATTTTATACACTGAATCCTTCTCTTTGCAGCTGCCATAACCTCAATTTCTATTTCTTTGACTTCTGCATTACTAATCTCTTTTTCTACTTTTCCTCTTAGTCTTCTTATTTTTTGTACTGTAAAGTTTTCCATATCTGGATTCCTCTGCCTGTATTTCTCTTCAAATATCTTTAGTGCTGCTCTTTTTGTATTGGTTAGTTTTGCTTTCTCCTTTGCATAAATAGTATATCATATTAAATCTCTTTTCCTTTCCCCTGTCCATATTGCTTCTTCACACGTCTCATGATCGTCTCTCTTTTCCTTATTTTGCGGACTCACTCCATCACGCTGGGATGTAGTCTGTGTTAGTCCTTCTGCATTAAATCCTTCAATGTGCAGGCACTCCATAACTTCAGCTTCTATTTCTTTAACTTCTGCTTTACTAATCTTCTTTTCCACATTACATCTTTGTGATATTATTTTTTTATTGTGAAATTTTCCATATCTGGATGCATTTGCCTGTATTTCTCTTCAAATATCTTCAAGACTGCCTTCTCTATATTAGTTAACTTGGCTTTCTCCTTTGCATAAATATTGCACAATATCACATCTCTCTTTCTTTCCCATTTCCATATTTCTTTTTTTATATTTTTCAGATATCTCTAGGTTTTGTTGTTTATATTTTCGCACTTCCTCAGATGCTTCTTTTTCCAAACAGATCAAAGTTTCTTGATCTATATACTGTTTTTCAAAAATCTGTTGTATTAATGAACGGAAATTTTTATTTGAAGCTTCTGACAGTTTTTCCTGCAGAAGTATTTTTCTTTCATCTAATTTCTCTCTTAATCATTTTGTATATCTTGTGTCTGGAAGTTCTGTGCTTTGTACATAATAGTAACAATACATAATTTCTTTGTTATTCTCAATAGTCCACTCTATCGTCTTTATGGCTTTTCTTTGGCCAATCATTTTTTGTGATTTTTGTGGACTGCTACTTCCTTCTACAATGGGGGGGACCATCCTCCCCATGGGCCTGGTCTGGCCCCATTGTAGGAATGTTCCCATATTTTGAGGATTCTATACTATCATTTTTTCCAGTCCTGGCACCAGTGCGCATACCACGAATGGGCACTTTTTTATCCTGGGTCTTGTGGACCCAGATTTTTTGTTTTTGACTTACTTCTGTCCATGATATATGCTATATAAATATAGTCTATATATCAGTGTCGCAATGGTGAGATTTTGTGAAAAACAGGGTCCACCTCAGTTTTCCTGTGTGGTTGTATGGATGTCCTTTGTGGACAAAGGAAAACCATTCTGGTTGGTCTCAGGAGAAGGATGGGTGAAAGTCTACTGCCTGATCCCTGGTATAGTATGCCTATCTGGGGTTGGTCTTTTTTTCAGACAGTCCCCTAGGAAAGAAAACATACCTTCTCCTGTGTTAGTTTCTGTGAGCGGGGAAGCCTTGCTGGGATTTGCTAGGAAACTAATTTTTGCTTTTAATTTGACAAACTCTTCTTCTGACAGAAAAATAAAAAGAATCCTCCCTTTCTTACTCTGATTTTCAGTCAGAACAGCAGAGATTGGAGGGAGAATGTTGTAATTTAGGGTTTTCTTCACAAATCAAATATTCTGATTCTGAAGGAAGTATTGCTTCAGATTTCCCAACACGAATACAACTTTTTCTGACACTTTTACTAAAATGAAAGTGGTATTTCAATGGGAACAAAATAAAATCCATATTTTCCAGCATGACTTGTTACAGTTGGATATCCCACAAGCTGCAGCTCTCCTTCCAGTTTTATCTGCTCTAGAGGTTGTTTTCCTGACAGCTTGCAGTTACCTGACAGACAGTCTCTTGCCCCTAGAAAGTCTGATAGGTTATACAATATCTCTCAGCTTCACAAATATGTTTTCTATCCCTTAAAAAGACCATGCAGTAATTTCCTTATCTAAAATTGTTTCTGCTAACTAGATTGCTAATGCTAATCCCATTCTTTTTCATAAGGATAGGAAAGCTTTTGACAAATTTGGGAAGAACGTTTATTGTTCTGTCACTTTAACATTCACAATATTAAACTGCCAAGCTCATATACTAAAGTTTTTGCCTCTGTCTTTTGAGAACATGAAAAAGTTAACTGATAATCTTCCTTTTTCTGAGGTGAGAAATTCTTTGAATACCTCTATTTATCTTCTTCTCATGCAATCAAACATTCTTTAAAGTGATTTATGACACCAGAGCTGGTGCTTCTAGGTCAGTCATAAGAAGATTTGTTTGGTTACATTCTCAGAATCTACCAAAAAATGTTAAGACTACGCATTTCAGTTTCCCCCTGAACAAGGAACTTCTTTTTGGGCCTTCTGTTGCTCAGGTTCTTAAGAGATTTAATGAGAACAGAACGTTAATTCAAAGGGTGATCCAGCTCTTCCAACCTTCCGTTTTATAGTGAATAAAAAATGTCATTCTGACTCTACTCCCTTTCTCAAAAAGCAATTTAAGTAACAACGTGATAGCAAATGTGATTTTAAAAAGAAAGGGGGAAAGCCTCTTGAAATCAAGGACAGTCGAATAAGTCAGAATGACTATTTGCCTCATCAGGATACCCCCCCCCCCACAATCTCACTCTCTCATGCTCTGATTCTGTATCATCCATTGTGGTGTACCACATAATTTCAGACAAATAGGTTCTCAAAATTACTCAGCAGTGGTAGAGTTGGCAATAGGATTCCCTCCCTCATTTATGGGGATTCCTCCTTGTCTAGTAACCCAAATATCCTGGTATCATCCAGTTCTGGAACAAATGTTATCAGGGTGTAATAGAACCAATGCTTCCTCCCAGATGGGAAAAAGGGGTTTTAGTCAAGGAGTTTATTTGTGCCAAAGAAAGAAGGAACTTGGAGACTTGCCTTTGTCAGTTGTATTGTCAAGGTCTCCAGGTTCAAAATGTTATGTTATGTTATTCCCTTCAGACCCTGTTACCTCATCTCCCTTTACTAGCTTACACGGTAAAGGTAGACTTAAAACATGCCTACTGTCATATTCCCATTGGCAAACATTTCAGATCTTTAAGACTTTCTGTATCCGGGACAGACTATCTACTGCTCCAGTAGTATTTACAAAATGTCTGGCTCTAGTAATTGCTAATTGCAGACTTCAAGGCATTTACATTTTTCCATATTTGGACGATTGTCCTGTATTTGCAGACTCTTTTTCAAGATGTCAAGAGTTATTGAAAAGTGTTCAGAAATTTCTACTTAGTCTGGGGTTTCAAGTGAACATATATTTTCTCATTCCTTCACATAGAATATTTTTCCTGGGATGTCAGCTGGAGTATGCCCTGGGAAGAGCTTTACTTTCTTCAGACAAAGTAGAGAGGCACTAAAAGTTATTCTGAGCTTTCCAAAATGAAACTTTGGTATCTGCCAAGAAATTTCTTAGAATTTTGGGATGCATGGCTTCTGTAATTCTTATGATTTTCTTGGTCAGACATCACATGAGGAAAATTCAGTGGTCCCTCATGTCAGTCTGGTCTCTGCACCAATGCCTTTTATCTTTTCTGATCCCTGTACTGGGGTTTGTAAGGGGGGGGGGATTCTGTGGTGGGTAGACCAGTTCTCTCAAAATCCAGGTCTCCCATTCTCTCTTCCTCCTCTTTAGTCTGTCTCAATGGAGACTTCAGACTATGTGTGGGAGGCTGTTTGAAAAGATGTGAAAGTGTAAGGTCTGTAGAAAAAACAGGATAGGCAAAGGCGCATAAATATCAATGAGATGATGCCAATAATAAATGAATGGAAACTGCAGATAGTGCTCTTCCAGGAACTGATCCAGCTGTGAGGAACACCTCTCTTAGATCTATTTTCTTCCTTTCAAAAGAGACTGTTAAAGACATGCTGCTCCAGAATTCCTTGCAAACAGGTCTGGAAGACAGATACTTTCTTATTTGCATGGACAGCAATGTTCCTCAGTGCTTTTCCACCTTTTCCACTTATATCCAGGGTTTTTCTAAAGATCCAGAAGGACTCACCAGAGACTGTGGTGATGACTCCCTCTTGGTCCAGGCAACTGTGTTTCTCCCTTCTTTTGAAGCTGGCCAAGGGCAACCACCACAAAATTCTCCACAGACTGCATTTACCCAGACAATGCAATGTTGTTTAATACACCCCAACTTGAAAACCTTTCAGTTGACTGGGCGGATGGCAGAGTTTTGATATCTTTCAGGGCTTTTTTTCTGAGGATGTGCAGCAGGTACTGAATGAGGCTAAAAATGATACTAGGAAATCATATATACGTAAGTGCAAAATATTTGAAGTTGGTGCTATTCCAAGAACCAGCATCCTTTTTTTAGGCCTAGTTGCCTCTGGTTCTTGATTATTTATGTAAGTTATTGTCTTCTGGCCTTTCTTACTCTTCTATCAAGATTCATCTGTCAGTCATTTCTGTTTGTCTGTCCTTAAATCCCCCCTTTCCTCCTGTCCTCAAGTCAAGCAGTCTTTGAAGAGGTTTTATGTATTTGTCCGCCTAGAAAACAGGTGACTTCTCCTTTGGAACTTAACTTTGTCCTGAGAAGCTAACTCTTCTTCCATTTGAACCAGCTGAAGGAAGACTGTATTACTCATTGCTCTGACTTCTGCAAGAAGGGTATTTGACTTGCCAGTCCTTGTGGTGAGTCAGCCCTACCTCTTTTTTCACATGATCATGGTTTTTTTGAGAACAAATACTACTTTTATGTCTAAATTGGCTTCAGAGTTTACCTTGAGCCAATCCATTTATACTCTTTCTTCTTTCCAGAACCCCCGAACAAAGGTGAAATAATTCTTCTACAGGCAGCTAGAATACTAAAGGACAGATCTAAATCCTTCAGGAAAGCTGACTAGCTTTTGTCTCCAATGAAGGTAAGAGGAAAGGGCAACTAGTGTCTAAGCAGACAAGCTCCAGATGGATGTCTCATGCTGTTTCTTTTTGTTATTCTTACCACAACAAGCCACTTCCAGGCAGGGTTAGAGTCCACTCTGCCAGGGCTTTGGCTTCTTCTGAGGATTTCTAGAAAAGGGTGGACTCTAAGCATTCTAGAGGCAGCAGCTTGGTCATCTGTACATACTTTTACAAACCATTACAAACTGGATTCCTTTTCCATGTCCAGAATAGGCTTTGCTATGACCATTCTCTAGGTGTTCATGGGTTCTTAATCGTCCTACTTGTATATTACTAAGCTAAGGTAATCTACCCCAAGAGCTTAGGCTACTCCAATAGTGATATAATGTTGAACATAGTACTGTTGTAGAAGTATACTTACCATAACAGTAGGTGTTATTTAGATCACTGGTCTAGTAGTCATAACCTCCCTCTGTCCTTCTTGTTTTGTTTTTTTTATGTATCACCAGGTGTGGAGATACATATACATACACATATATGGAATCACATTGTCTCACGAAATGTAGTTTTGGCAAAGATGAAATACAGAAAAATATCTTGACAAAGTACTTTTGGTGAACATAGCACAAACTTTTTTTGCAAGAAGTCAAGCCTCCCTGCACCCAGAAACCCTCATGGACTTATATATACCACCTCCAGGGTCATACAACAGTGGAGAAACAGGCAAATTCCACTGTCAGCGAAGTTAGTTTTGTCGAACAGAGTTTGAGCATTTTGAACTAACTTTGTTGATTTGAAACATTCTGTGTAAATATATATGTGCTTGTGTGTGTGTGTGTGTGTGTGTGTGTGTGTGTGCGCGCATGTGTGTATATTGAAGTTAAATGAAATATCCAAATATCGATGTGTATAAAGTTGACCACAAAATGTTGACTTTGCAAACATCGACTCACTCTTGACAATCTCAGTACATGCAAAATGTCAGTTGTAAAAATGTAATAAAACATCACCTGCTAATTATATATACTAACTCTGAGACAGCACAGTCTTGGGGAAAGGGCTTATTTCCCCTTCACCGAGAATTGTGCGATCTCACACATCTGTCGACCATCTATTTAGTCGACTACATTTTGTTGGCTAAGCAGATGTTGACCAATGATAGGGTTGATGAATTTCAGTAGATCCAGAAGTAGATACTCTTGTGTATATAGTTAATCTTGTCTTAATTTTACTTTGCTAGCATTTTTCTTTCAGGGCTATTGCGTCACTTCTTCAGGCAAAAAAACACTTAAGTTTGTGGCACTCTGACTGCTTCTATGTGGAGCCCTTGCTCACGCTACTGGTTGTAAGTGTGAGTTGAAAGTGCCCTTAAGCTGTTTAAACCTGGTTGGTTGGTCATATCATTGGCAGGATAAAACTGTTACAGTTTAAGCTACAGTGACAGTGCTCTATTAGAACATCTGCTGTTACGGTAAGTTTACTTACACAACTGTACTTTCTTTATTATTTCAGTAGAAACAAAAATGCCATCATTTCCAGATAGAATAATCATAATAAGGTATCCACCCAGATCTCTGAAGAACTGTCTGTTTCTGTTCTCACATGAATTCCTTGATATATTTAGCAATAGAGTCCAAAGCAAAAGTGTACTGTTCAGTTGACATGCCACAGCAGACTTTGTATAATTTGAGGTCAGATTTGTAAGACTAGAGTGTCCTTGCCTATTAAACCTGTTTTTACTATTCAGATCTAACTAGCCAACAAGTAAAAACTGGTTGTCTTTTTTTCTTAAGTCTTCCCCATCACAAATGCAGTCACAAAAAAAGTAACTGTAGCACAGCAAGGCACACTCGATGATGACATCATCATGAAGTCTCGTAGTGGTGACAAAATAAATGTCACTGTTTCCAAACTCTAGCGAAACTGTAAAGATGGTGGGAGCAACATTATCCCTGAAATAAGATGATGGTTTATTTAAAATGTTGAGTTATGGATATTTTCCATGCTGAAAGCTAACAAGTCTTAAAGTTACACAGAGTTGTGATGGCTACCATTTAAAAAATAAACAAAGAAAAAAAAATAGTATCCAAGAACTGCAACTGTAATTCAGAGTGTCAGGAAATGTTTCTAGAAAAACAGAGCATTTGTTGGTGACATGCCATGGGAGAAAGATGTGATAGTGTTAGCTAGTTCAGGGTGGGTCACAGAAGTGACTTCCTTTATACATGCACTCAACTTGATAAAACGCAGCAGAAATAACATTTTTGACAGCTGCTGTCGGCTTTGATCCAGTGACAGAAATTAAAAGACCCTGGCTGCTTTTTTTGGAAACTAGACAATTTCAGGAAATACATTGTTGCGTCGTACACTTGAAGTCTGACATACTGCAGATTGAGAAAACAAGGAAACTCTCAGCTACTGAGTTTGTCTTTGTATTATTTCTATCATGCCCTAAGCTGACCCTGTAGAACAAGACAGCAGTCAAATAAATCGCATTTAGTCACTTCCTTTCATATATACTGAGGACTTGGCCTGCCTAAATGACTGTTGGATTAATGATAACATTCACAATTCACATTATCAGTAATAGGCTCAGAGTGTCAGATCTCTAAGGGCAGTACTTTTTACGTTGACAGCTTAACACAGCATATGGAGGTACTGAACACATAAGCATACAGAAATGCTTAAGCTTTTACTCCAAACTGACGGACCAGCACTGGTCACATAACTCTCACCCTAGACTTGTTTCTGTAGTCTTAAATATAGCATACTCAAATAACTACTATGTGACATATTCCCATTTTGCTGAAGAAGAGAATTGTTCACAATTATGCATTTTACAACGTATGTATACATACCATAGCTTGAGTCATATGCTTTATACAGAACTAAAGTATTAATAAAATGAATCCTCTTATGAACTATTTACAATCTTGCTGTCCAAGTGTTTTTTGACTACTCTGCCTGACCATGTATGATAGTTAGTCACTAGGTGAGCACAATTTATCTTCTTTTGAGTATCAGCACTTAAGACTAGCAGCTTTACAGGTTCCCCACAGGTCATTGAGGGCATAGTGGTCATGGTCCTGAATAGTTTAAACTTGCTGTGACACAAACAGCCATGTGTGAAGCTCTGTGAAGTAGAAAATTAAAAATACTATTGGCCTTGTTTTGGTGAGTGGAAGATGGCTGCTGCTGCATTCATGTGCTTAGAAGACACCGTCACTTGCACAGCAGTATGGCAGGGAATCTCTTCACTATGATGTGAGTTTCCAGATAGAGGATCCTATAGAAAACATCTAAATTGTCCCCATCTGCCTTTACAGGAATGTTGAGGGAAAAAACGTGCATTTAAACAGTCTCCATACTACTGCTTGTAAGGTATGCTGTCATATACAACCTGAGGTGTATGTCTGATGTTCAATATGTGGATATGCTCTGATGACACAGTCTGATTTTAGCTTCATATATTATTGTTGCATGTCTTCTAGTGTGTGTGTGTGTGTGTGTGTGTGTGTGTGTGTATGTGTGTGTGTCAGTGTCTGTGATATATTGCTGTTTGCAGGAGCATGACATCTGCAAACTTTCAGATGCCTTGCAGGTAAGAAACAGATGATATTGCAGTTGGCACAGAAGATTAAGGCTATAACCGGTGCATGAACCAATACCTCTGGTTCAGGGATGGATTTTTGCATAGTTTAAAAATGCATACTGTTTAACTGTGTCTGTAACAACCATCTACACATGACAGCTGTGTAGGTACAGAGAGCGCCCCATCACCTAGATGATGGGAAGATAGTAGCATGCAACAGAAACAGCCGAGTAGTTAGGCAGCTGTTTCTAAATCTCTTGCACTCTCTGTTACACATATGGCAACTTCCAGTCAGCACTTTACTCAGTGATGACTAAAATGACAAAGGGAAACCTAGGGCAACCAGCTTTAACGTCTATGAATAGAAGTAAATCCATCATAAAATTTATCTCGGGATGGTTTTGGCCTGAAATCACCTTTTCTGAGTAAGATTTCACTACTTTAGAAAAAGACTTGTGGCAGCCATTTCCAACAGTCTTAATTGTCTGCCTGTCCTTCTCTACAGATATCATCTCCTTGAACTAGGTGCAGCCTTGGTTGGGTTTAATGAGCGCATCAGTAGTTTCTAACTACGACTTACGTCTCACATTTTGATTCATAGCCATTCTCACTTTCTCTCCCTTTGTTTTAAACAGAACAATTTTTATTTAGTTTATCATAAAACTGATTTTTAATTACATTTGTTGCAGTAGTTCCAGGGCTGATTGTCTGCTTCCCATTCGAAGCAAGAAAAATAATACAGGAAGCTTGGATTTTAGCCATCGATGCATCAACAGATGTGTTGATGTTCAGTGGCTGTAAATGCCTATTTCTTTACTCTAAGTGAGAAAGATAACAGTCTGAGCAGAGCACTAAAGTTTCTTCAGAATGGTTTGACTGTCTAGTTCACTCTTTTGACTCGACCATTCAATTGTAAGTATCCAGGACTGGAAGATATGCACTGATGTTCCTTTTCCTTGGCCAGAAGGTGAAATTTATGGCAAGCAAATTATTTATCATTGATAGACCTTACCTGTTCAAGTACACCATGTCTGTAGACCATTGTCATCCTTACCTTTTCAGGTATACCATGTCTGTGGACCATTGTCATCCTTATCTTTTCAGGTATAACATGTCTGTAGACCATTGTCATCCTTACCTTCTCAGGTATACCATGTCTTTAGACCATTGTCGTCCTTACCTTTTCAGGTATACCATGTCTGTGGACCATTGTCGTCCTTACCTTTTCAGGTATACCATGTCTGTGGACCATTGTCATCCTTACCTTTTCAGGTATACCATGTCTGTGGACCATTGTCATCCTTATCTTTTCAGGTATATCATATCTGTGGACCATTGTCAGACCTTACATGTTCAAGTACGACATGACTGGAGAAGATTAATTTCTAGATACTAATCATGTAATGAGTTGTATTATTCTTTAGCTGAATATCTTGAAGAAATTTGGAGTTTTAGCTGACACATGACAAAAAGTCAAAAGTTGTTATGCTGAAATAAATCGGCACTTAACTTCACCCCTGGCAATGAAAGAATTTCATGTGGAATTATCTCCTCTTTTTGGAATTGGTTCCTAATCATGCCTCTTGAAGTCATTTATTATCTGCTTGAATTACACTGACAAATAATATTAGACCGGTTCATACATTTCCAGCTCCTCCCTTGCATTTTGACATACCCAGGTGAGACATTTGCAGTTTCAGTATTACCTTATATCATAACTGAGTCAGTATAATCACCTTTCCACCCTTAAACCTATGTCATCGTATGTATGACAGTTAATCTTTGAATGGAAAATATGGCTTAAGCAATGGAGGCAATTGGTTCATACCATGTATCCATCCTATCCCATGACATCCTGCAGAAGCTGCAGCTCTGAATCAGGTCAGGAAACTTTTCATCAGCCATTGATAGTGTATTTCCTTCAATAACCCATTTAAGTCTTCCTCAAATAGATCGTCTTTGCATTCCTTCAGGTATGCTCTTTTAAGGGTATCTGCAAAGCACGTAAGCTTTTATTGGCTTGTATTTCTACTTAAAGATCATGCTTTTGTGATTCCAATAATCTCTGCAGTTGTGTTTTTTGCTTATTTGAGGATTTCTTAAATATGATTTGAAGCGACTTGTGATCAGATTTTACAGAAGTGTGCTTTCTATATACAGTCAGAAAATTTTGACAAGCAAACTATATTGCAAAATTCTTTTTAATATCTGAAGAGATGAATTTATGTATGCATTAATACTCTTATCCTTTCTATAGTAAGAATGCTGCTAAGCCTTGCTGTCTGGCATCAACTTGGGTGATGGCCGGCATTGTTGGATCACAGTATATTAATGACAGAGCAGTGGTTACCAACCTTTTCAGTACTTTAAAGCTTTCGTTTTAATCTTCTGACCAACTCCATACTGTATCATGCCCTAGCAGCTTCCGCTTTCTTAGTGTCAGTTATCTTTGACAAATATGGAATGAAATTTGACAGCTATTACCATTCCCAAGAATCACAGTGGAGAAGATTTATCAGTAGACTTCACAATTGTATAGACACTGACAGCATCTAGTTGTAGAATATACACTTGTCAGTAAGTAACCCATGTAATTCAAAGAAGTGATATCTATTTGACACTTGGCTGAAGAGACTTAAAACTGACATATGTAAAGAAAAAATAAAACATAGTTAACTAAAAAAGCTGTCAAATCTCAGCATAGAAGCCTGAAGCAAAGAAAGTAGATTCTACAAAAATGGAACAAGACAGGCAAATGATAACCACCATGTTTATTTAAGCTATGCTCTCAGAACAGCTAAGAGACCCTCCATCTCATATTAAGTACCTCCTTAAGGAACAGCATAAAAATAATGAACAGCAGTAGTGCCTAGATGGAACCCTGTAGTACTCAAACACTCCAAGGGGTGGTCACTAGAGGAATTTAATCCTAGCATTAATCTCTGGGAGGTATCAGGCAGTCCAACATAACATAACACCAGAGAAACTACAGTAAATATGAAGACATTTGTTAAAGATGCCATAATTCACTGTATGAAATGCAGCCATGGGATCAAGAAAGACAAAACAAAATGTAAACAATGATGTCCATCCATAAGGAAGACACTAACATCAGTAAGGGTTGTTTCAGTGCTTTAGTGTTGTTTCAATGTTTGTGTTGTTTCAGTAGTGTGCCTAGATCTAAAACCAGACTGATTTAGATCACAGAGATTGTGAAATAATAGAAATAAATTTGTATGAACACTAGTCTTAATAACCTTACCCAAAAAGGAAGATTTGTGCAGTGTTTAGAAATGACCTGTTATATGTTTAGAAGGGTTCAAAGATACTTTTTTTGAGAATGGAGGTAGTGAGAGGCTCTTTAAAACTAGATGGAAAAGAAAGCCCTTCATTCTTAATACAGAATAGTCTGTCTGGAGAATAAACTGTATGTCAAGGATGGATTTTATTAACATGGTTGAGCCTTTGTCCCCTCGTTTTCATAATCAGCTCATGGCCAACAATCCCAAACTAACCAAAGCTGAGCATCTGGAATGAAGTACCCCTGATGCTCTTGTGAATAATGCTACTAGAGAATGACTTCCTGATTCTGTCAACTTTACCTGAAAATAAAAGTACAGATTCCTCACAGTTTGTGTGTGAAAATAACTCTGAGTTGTAAGAGTCCAGGTGCTTAAACTATCTTCCAGTCAGAAGAGCATGACTCAGTGATTACTGGGAAAAAAAAAAGATACATTCTCTCAAGAAATTTCTGTCAGGTATGCTACAGTATGTATAGTCAGGCTACGCTTGCTTTTGAGCAGGGTAGTCCTTCATCAATGGTCCAGTCCTTTGCATTTCTTGAAGCTCATGTTCAAATCATGACTCATTATAAGTGGTGCATCGTATAAATACACAAGCTGGGAGGAGGATATCCAGAGAAGCAGTGACAGCACTATTATTAGAGAGCATTGAAAATCAGTACTGCCAGACCTAATGAGCTGAATTACGTATGGGAAATAAGATGTCACTATCTGTATTCCAACGATCCTTGCAAATGATAATCTTATTACTGGATGACATGTTTGGTGGGATTCCCAATTTAACATGAATCTGATAGGCTCTGACTAACAGAGAGGTTCCACCACCAGATCCCTGGTTTCTTGGCCAAATTGGAAGACCAATCCAATTAGTGCACAGATTTATGGGTCATATGCAAGCAATCTAACTGAGGTTTGAAACAAAACTTTTTTTGTCTTTTTTTTCACAGTTTTAATGTGGATGGCTGTATAAACATATTAATTCTGTCCGTTTCTAAACACATTGCTCTTGTGTTTATCTTGCAGAGTATTCACAGACTGTACTACTGGTGTACCCACAAACATTTCATGTTCTGACTATCTGATTTTACAAACTTAATATTCTGTTGTGCCTTCTTCGATATCTAAGATGTTTTGATAAAATGATTAATGCACCCACTAATCTACAAGTTTGAGTTTTAGCTCTGAATTCACTCTTTTTCATGCTTGTATCCACAGGATTTACAAAGGCTGTGTTTTTTGTCTGCTAATTTATTACCAGGCAACATTTTGTTTGCCACATGGTCATCTGCATTTTTATTTATTTATTTTTTTTAATTTTAAAAGCTTTGTTTGCATTATATTTTTACACGTAATCTTGGTTTTATATGTCCACCTCCTCTGTTATCCTTTTAATTTGAACATATAAAAGTTCACTTGCACATCACCTGTCTATGGCTTTTACAATATTACATCAGCCTTTCTTAATCTGTGCCTTAAGTGATCATTTCTAGTGCCACAGATTATTCTATCTGTTATTAGTGAATCAGGCAATTCACCAAAGCTACACTCTTGTGTTATGTTTCAGTTCACTTCATAGGCAAGTACTTGTAAGTCTACAAACCATTACAAGCCTAGCCTTGAAATGGTTTACTATTAAATATTCAAAGTGACTACTGTCGACCAACATGTGGTCGAAAGGCAGTTTTAAAATGGGCAGAATACCGGCTCAAAATACATCTACTGCACTACAGCAAATGGGTAGCGCAGTTCGATTATCTGAGTTCAGCATTGTGCACGGACATAGCAGTTCAGTGAGGAACAGGGAATTAACCTATTTCCTCACTGTAGTGTGATCTCGGAGTTGGTATATATAATTTACAGGGAGTGCGGGAGTGTAAAATACACGTACCGTTGATTAGGGAATATCATGGTACAGTAAACTGCATAGCATGGGTGATTGACGTCACCTCCTGCTATGTCGAATACATTGAACTATGGGTGTCAATGTATTCATTTTGACCTGGCTGCATTTTTGCCATTCCAGACAAAGTATGCAATTTCAAGGTTTCAATAATAGACATATTGAAAAATTTACTCCAGCCTCAAAGAGGGGACTACAAAATAGACCTGGAGAGAATTCAAGACTGTCCATGCAATTATGTAGGTTGACCTTGAAGGTGGTAAGGGTGCTGCTCTGATATGTAGTAAAAGTTTGTTTCAGGGGTGGAGGATACATAGGTATATCACTATTTCATGTGAACATTTCCAATGTATCTGTTGTTGAAGGTTTAGTTCCTTTAAGTGGGTATTTGAATATAATGAATCTGGTGAGACAGATGAGTAAACAATCTAGAGCAGATGTCTTTAGAAATTAGTTTAGCCATGCAGAAAGATTTTGACCTATTACAGAGACATACTGGTCAAAAGATAAAGAATCATCAATGTAAGAGTGCCTAGATCCCTTATAATGGTACCTCACCTGTAAGGTATGATATGAAAATGTTTTGTTTACCAAAATTAACTATGCTACAGTTTTTACTCATTTAGTTTAAGATCATTGACCTTATACTAACAGTTAATATAGTCTAACCTGTCTTGGATGAATTGTGAGCCTGTCAAGATATGAATAACAACACCCATCTTACAGCAATTTGCACACTTGGCTAACCATAGGCTAGGACTGTTGTCTTGAATGTTTGAGAAGTAGATGCCAAGTAAGTGAGGGCCCAACAATGAGCCTTGTGACATGCTACTGGTAACTTGTTTTGATTTTAGAAGTGACACTCGTGACTGTAACCACCATTCTGTCAGATCACCATTTAACTAGCCACTGTATAACATGGGGAATTATATTCAGATTTACAAATCTATCAGTATTACTTGCATGTGGAACAGTGACACTGTCCTCCGCCAGGTCCAAATATGCTGTAGGTATTCCATAATCACTGCTGAATGCTTTGGTGACTTTTTTGAAGACATTAACGAGATTAAGGAGGCATGACCTGTCTTTGACAAGCCTGAATTGATGAGGTTCCTGTGTTAAGATACTTTCAATGCCCAGATTAATGAGGTCTGATATAATACTTTCCATCGCTGCATGCAATAAGGCTAATGAAACTACTGGGGACTATAGTTGCCCAGAATCTATGGTTGGTCCACCTTTGTGCAACATTGTAATAGTATTTTCCAAGCTTCAAGAATGTAACCAGTGGAGATAATAAGGCAACCTGGTTTGTTATCAGGGCCCATGGATATGTTCTTAGCTTCTGAGAAGGTTGAAAGGACTTATTTTCATTGTAATTATAGGGGATGGCAGAGACTACAGAATGATCATACTAAATAGGTGTAGTAAAATTTGCTGTAATTTTGTCAGCTACAATATGAGCTATTTTGTTTGGGTCAAAGTTGTCAGTATTGTTGTGAACTAGCTCTGAACATCACTGCATGTTAACCGTTCACTACCTGACATAAGGGAAGGCAGGTTGTAGCTATTTTTGATTAAAGTATCTATTTTAAGTTCATATTCATCTTTGAGCTTCTACTATCCTTTACAATCTTTGCTAGTTTGCTTAATTGGGCTCTTGAGGTGGGTAGAATGGACTTTTAATGAGCATTAACTATTTTTTTCTCTTGTTATATACTTTACTTATATATGTGTTCCACCATAGACATTTGTTTTTTTTAATCTCCCATTATATTTTATGCAGCTAGGAACTGTCCTGTGAGTACATCTGTTTAAGAGGGAGTGCTAGGTAAAGATTATGTGCACACTGACAAAATTAAAATATCATATCTGCTCTGGAAATGCATTTCCTTGGTAGCTGCTTACCTTGGCTGTCTTTCTGTCATTTAAGTTTGCATTCTTACTTTTCTTTTTAAGGAAGATATCTTCCAAAAAATGTTTTTTTAAGGAATATAGCTTCCAAAAAATGTCCCCTATAGTCATAATATGCACCACCTTCACTGACTGCTCTGCAGGAATGCTTATGTGCTGACATCATGATGGGGTCAGCAGAGTCCATTACATAGTCAGCAAGAGGGAAAAAGGTGTATGGAGAGAGGATTTTCAGATTAGGGTAGTTTTATTTGTATTTTTTGTCTAATTTTCAATGTTAAGGTTAATTACATATTGTTGGTTCACCCAGTCTTCAAACCTCCATGCATTCTGCATTCCTTTTATGTGGAAACAGATGTGAAGACTGTTTCTCTTTCTGTTTCACCATCACACAAGCACATCACATGCAGCACAAAGTCCAAAACTCTTAACTGCTTCTGGTTTTACCTAATGTCACTGAATATTGCCATTCACCTGCTCATGATTTTTGTAGAATGCCCTTGATTTTGCCTCGTATTTTTTACCCTGTCCATCCCTCACAACTTTTGATTTTTTAGTAAATCACTGGGGATTACAATCAGACACTAATGCTAGATATTAGAATTTCATAGCAAATAATTAAATTTGTCTGAAAAATGCATACTGATGTAAAACCCGTTCCATTAATAAACAGATGTGTTACACTTGTAGTATTAACATGATATTTACTTACTTACAAAAACAGAGGGAAAAGACTCAACCTACTAGTGGAGGAAGTGCAGGAAAGATCCAACTTTGCATCATCAAAGTGACAAGAGTGATGATGCAAAAAAGGAAGTGCTGCCCTTGTACGTCAGTGGAGGGCCAGAGTTTGCGACTAGGACTAACAGTAAAATGAAAAACAGAATAACTAGCAAATTGGATTTGCAGCATGTTAAGCCATCCTGTCATCCCAAAATAAAGGAGAGACCTTAGGTAAGTGCAAAAAATAGTTGCACATGATCTTTAAATGCATAGGCAGTGGCTGTAGCATTGGAGCTTTTCTGAAGAGAATTACTGCAGAATTTATTTAGGTCATCAAATAATCAAAGAAGTTGAGAAGTCCTAAATGCAAAGGTATTTGGAGGGGAAGTAATGGTAGTTTTAAGGGAAATGATCACTGATTTGTGGTCTTATTTAAATGGGACGATGATACACGTGCAAGTGTGCAAGAAGGAGCCATTATATGTGAAAACAAGATCAAGAATATTTGATTGTTAATAAGATGATAATCTATTTACACAAGGGATTTAACATTTATTATGTCATGGAAGTGTATGGTATGATGATCACTGATGGTGTACATCAACAGTTTACTAATACGTATTTCCGTGCTCTTATAAGTTGCTCACGTTTGTGCAGCACTGATCATTTAGCAGCCACATTTAACCATGCACTGTATAGATGCGGATACTTAGAACTACAACTTTCTCTATATAACCTCTTATTGTGCTTAATAATCAGTATTTGTGCAAAGAGTCATGGGGTTTGCACAGAGTGGCTTGATCCTATTTGTCTGCTGATTTGTATTATTCATTTTTAGACAGTTATCATTCTAGTTAAGCAACTCCTGAACTCTTAGTCAGTCCTCCCCATCCAGCCAACAGTTGTAAGCAACTGGAGCCATGGATTTAAGCTTTCCAACCATCTTTGTAACGGGCATCCTGAGAACGATGCAGCAATTGTGTCATGTTTACCAACAACCACACAATAGTTAAAACAATCTGCCACAAGTGTCTGAGGGATATAAGTAATATAATGTTATTGGAAGCAAAGCTCTCAAATGAAGCTACTACAAATAATAAGCAGGTTGGCAGCACCACACATCACCATACCAAACCAGTTTCAAACACCTCAGACCAAACACATAGCCCTACATATGCTGAGGCTCTTAGAAGTAAGCTACCTAAATGACAGAGCTCTCCACATGTAGCTCACAACACAATTACCCTCCGCAACCTCACATGCACACATCACAGGCAGCACCCATCATGAAACATGCACTCAGAAGTCACACAGACTCAGTCCAAAAGCCCATAAGGTGCAAACTCCACACACAGCAATATTCTTGTTATAAGTTACTCCATTGTTGGACACGGTGATACACCACTTAACAGGCTGGGCAAAGACAGAGTCACAATCAGTTGCCATTGAGGTGCCAGGATTCACCACATCACACAAGCACTCATGCCCCTCCATCACAAGTATACATATGATTCTATTATTGTACATGTGGGTGTAAATTACTTGAGCTGTACCTCCTTTATCTATATTGAAAGAGGCATGGTGGGGCTGTCGGAATGTGTCTGGGGCAGGTATGAGCCTAACCTTATTTATTTATTTATTAATTAATTTATTATTTGTTCACCAGGTAAGTGGACTGGTCTCTTGACCTCTTTACAGCCACAACTTGAGCTCAAAGAGCAAAAAAATACATCATGGTCTTTCAATTAATAATATTATATACAAAATGAGTACATGGCAAAATTCAGACCAAAATAGTAGGACTGAATGCAGATAGGTTAAGATTAAAAGGTCCAGTCAGAGTGCATTGAGAAAAGGGAAAAAATATATATACATTTTATACACACACACACACACACACATATATATATATATATATATATATATATATATATATATAGGTCTGCTATGTTGTTTGATCGAAATTTCAAAACTTTGAAACCCATGTGGCTGAGACAATGTGATTGAAGTTTTAAAATTTTGAAAACATGACAAAACCTAAACAAAAAAAAAACTCACCTCTACATGTTTGCAGGGGGGCAAGCCCACTTGCTGCCCCCCACCTCCTGCTACTTAAGTATGCCAGCTCACACTACAGTGAGGAAAACGGTAAATCTTCTGTTCCGCACTGTATGGTGATCTCATGTCAAAGTGTTTGAAGTTTCAAAACTTCAATGATATTGTCTCGGTCATATGGGTTTCGAAGTTTTGAAACTTCGATCAAACAAGGTAGACCCATGTGTGTGTGTGTATATATATATATATATATATATATATATATATATATATATATATATATAAAAATATGCACACATATACACACATGCACACACACACACACACATATATATGCACATATATATATATATATATATATATATATATATATATATATATACACACACACACAAAGTACAAGCTAAGATATGCAAATAGTACAGTGCAATCATATGTATAATACATAACTCTTATATATGTATGCATATAAGATGCCACATTAAAAGGCTGAGAAAAGTTTCTTAAATGTATTCTATTATTTATGATATGGGATGGTAGCAGTTGCAGGTAGTTTCAGTAAAGAGGTGCTTTTTAAGTGCATCTTTGAAACTTTTAATGGTTTCTGGATCTTTGATGTATGTAGGCAGGTGGTTCCAGGTATCAGGTCCTGCTCTAAAGAAAGCCCTCTCACATGCAGCAGTTGTAAATGGAGGGTATACTTGAGAGAAATTGTCCTGTGTACTTCCAAGTACAAAATGGTTGTTGTGCAAAAGTAGCTTCCCTCCTAAAGCGGGTAGTGATCAAATTTTAACACTTTAGCTTTGAGCAGTATTCTACCATCACAAAGAATGATGCCACAATATGAACAAAAGATAATTAACCCCTCAGCTGGCTTGGATGCTGATATCATTCCAAACGAAAGTACATGCATATCAGCCTGGAAAGAAATGTCAGATAATCCAAACTGCTTTGTTGTCAGGGATGGGCTACACCTCTCCTTCCAAGGCTTCCATATATTGGATAAAACCTTATCCAGCCCCATAGTGTCTTTTTTAAGAAAAATCAATCTTCTAAACCTTCCAGCATAACTAAACAGAATCAAGACAACATTAAGGTATTGACGGTCAACACTGAGAGCATTAACAAAAAATTCTACACCCTATAGGCAGTGCTTTCTCTGGAAAATATGGATAAATGCATCTTCTTGGAGATCTGGCTCAAGACCAGTGAAAGCACTCAGTCCGTGGTGGACTTCAATCCCTATTACTCATACAGGCCCACTGCATTAGAAGTAAGCACTAAGGGAGGAAGTATGTCTATATTCTTAAAACAAAGCTTACTTAGACAAGATAATGACTTGGAATCCCTCCCACATCCAGCTAACTATTAACAAAACTACTTATCACATCATAGCTAACTACAGAACCCTCCCTCTGTTCCCCCCTCAGCCCATACCTCCTACCTAACTAGTATGAAGTCCCTCTGTATTAAGCGAAACACCATTCTCCTAGGTGACTTCAATTATCCCTTCATAAACTGTGAGATGTATACATCCTCAAACATGTATGCCCAAACTTTTCTGGATGTCATAAATACAAATTCACTGGACCAGTTAGTCCATACTTCAACAAGGGGAGATAAAATCATGGACTTGGTCTTTGCAAATATGGGACAGCACTGCTCCCCACCTGTTGTTGCATCCTTCCTGGTCAAACCAAATCCAAACTCGGTAACATTCACCTTATGACTGAAATTATAAGCATCCTGCGATACCTCAGCATTCACAGAATATTTGAAGGCTAAACTACTATAACCGAGTGATGACCTGACTAAATTCAAATGCCTCTTTCAACTCGATGATCTTACGTACTTAAAATGCATGACTTCAAAAAAGTAACTAAGGCAATGGATGAAGGCAAATCAGTACACATGGACTATCTGGACCTTGCAAAGGTGCTCTACACCATTCCACACTCTGGTATTATAGATGCACTCTGCCAGTTTAATGTTAACCCACTATGTAACTCAATGGAATTGCAAACTGGCTGACAAATAGAACACAGGAAGTAAGGATGGGTGGCTGTACCTCATCCAAAAGACCTGACACTAGTGGAGTGCTCCAGGCTTCAGTTCTTTGGTTGCTTCTCTTTCTTTGGCTTTTACTACTTGATGGTCAAAGCTAATGTAAAATGATTGTGGCTGACTACATGTGCATTTGGTGCTGTCATAAACCTCTGAGTATGCCATGATCTTACAACAGGACCTGTCCCAAACAAATATTTGTTGTCAAAAGCATGGCCTGAAACTAAATGCCAAGAAATGTATAATCCTTTCCTTTGGCAAGAATTACTTCCTTTGTAACTGTCACATTGACAACACCCCCTAAAAACTGATACAATAGTTAAACATCTGGGTATCTATGTTTACAATAAACTATCCTTTTATTCAACATGTATCCACTATCCACTATTGTAAGGAAACCCTTTTTTCATTGCACACCTTATATCTAAGGGTATGGCATCCAGATCCAGGGAACTAATAGATCTGTGCTTGGCAGATTATTGAATATAATGCCCCTTCCGGTATGTAGCTGTCCAAACACTTGTCACTGCTGGAACAACCACAATGTTTCCTCACTAAAAAATCAAGTACCTAAAATAATAAAAACTATGCACACCATCTGAAAGTCTTGTCTCTCTTCTCAGTATCATATGGGCTACAAAGGTTTTTCTTATAGGTTTCACTGCAACTTTAGAGAAATTAAAGCTTGTAGGATCATCATCTTGAGACAGAAACTGAAGAAATTTGTTAAAAATTATTCTGGTGGCCCAGTAAAGCCCAAGACGTGAATTCTTATGACTGTGAAATTTGGTATGACTGCAATTTAAACTATTTTTGGGATTTTTTGTTCAAATGTGAAAAAACAAATGTTAGAGTTAGCACTTGGAACATCCAGATTAGAAATATCATCTACAATGTAGTGAAAATCAGTAACCCCCCCCCTCAAAAATGCTCCTAAATCCCAGTTTTTAGTGTTATAGTGTATTACAATTTCTTTCGCAAGTCTGATACAATGTGAGATGTATAAGAGAAAGTGCTTTGCAAATTAACAGCTTGGGATAGCACATGGAGGCACAGAACACACAAGTAAAGAAATGCTCCCACTATAACATTTTACTCCTGCCTGAAGACCCAGCCCTTGTCACATGGCCTACATTGCAGACTAACTTTCATTGTTAAAGAAACAGTATTTCCATACCTAGCACATGGCCCCAGAAACAAACCATTTAATAATAATGTGACCACAAAGTGACCTTCTAAAATCTTACAAGCAGTAAATGCAGAAGAAACCTAAAGACAGTTAAGCTAAATATGCAAGGATCTTTTGCTCTCTGGATTTAAACTAACCACAAGTCTACACCGTAAAACATAACTACATTTTTGTTTGTGGTGCATATCTCTGGGTGTGCTTGTGTGTATGTAGGTATGTTTGCTAGTGCATGTCTGACTGCCTGTGTGAAAATATGTGCTCATGTGTCTGTGTGTATGTTTGTGTGCCCAAGTGCACTCACTCACTCATTTGCAGTGTATTTGTGTGTTTGTGCATGTGCAAGTATGTGTGTATGTGTGTGTGTATGTATATATATATATATATATATATATATATATATATATATATATATATGTGTGTGTGTGTGTGTGTGTGTGTGTGTGTAAATGTATATGTGTTTGTAATGTTTGTGTTTGGAGTGCATGTGTATTATGTTTATGTTGCATCTTATCAATCAATACAAGAACAATTGTAGAGTGCTCTGGCCACACAAATCTATTCATTGCTATCTCTAATGGTTTACTGTGTTGTATCAATATGCATTCATAATCCCTTCCCCCAAAAGTAAATGAAAATAATGTAAGTAAGATCTATATATTTTAGTTTAATTTTAACAGACCCTAACGTGATATTAAATGTCTAGGGAAAACACACTGTCATATTAAGAACTGAATAATGCTAGCAAAAAAAAAAAAATCGGCAGATATTCAGTTATTTTGTGCCTGTTAAACTGAATGTAATATAGCATAAAACAAGATAAAATTGTATAAGCTGTTGTTAGAAAGTGGAAATGTCATTCTTTTTATTGCATACTTGTTCCTTTACTGAGCAGTTAGAGCAGTATTTCTGAGCTAGTGCTTTCATAAACAGAAGTTTTAAACTTCTTCTGCACATTTCAGCAGTGTTTGAGGCACATCAGGCTGTCTCCTGGGTAGATTTAATAATTCCAGTTTTTATCAGCTATTTTGTCAGAAACCTTCAAAAGTCAACATCTGTTTTCATTTAATCTGTGGTTGTATATAATTTAGTTGCACAGTGATTTACTTGCATATTCTTTATTTTTTTTTATTTTATAGGTGATTTCTACATAATACTATAAATGCTGGTCTGAAATAGCCACACTTGCATTTTCCACTTATTTTGGTTTTGCAGCATTAAGTGCTTGATTTTCAGTTACAAGAGCATTAGTCTTATGCATGTAGCAAAAGGATAACTAGTGAAAATATTGTTTGTGCCACACTAGCAAAATTCATCGGCACTCACTATGGCAAAACTATCCCACCAAAAGTGGTCTCATTGAAACAAAAGTAGAACGGCACTGGTATCTCCTGTGTGTGTGTGTGTGTGTGTGTGAGTGTGTGTGTGTGTGTGGGGGGCGATTGTCACTTACTCTTGCATTACTTACTTTGTATAATGAAGTCTGAGATTTCTGCATCATATTTTAGTGTAATAAAATATTTCCTCATTACGGTTGGAGTACCAGGACACCAGGGTACTTTGCTTTGGTGGCATTTTCATACAGCAGGCCATCCGCAGGCATGATTAATGTTGGATATCAAAGACAGCTAGAAGGAAGTAAGACATGAACAATATGAGCTGTACACATTTACTGTTAAGAAAAGATGCAAAGGTTCAGTATAGGTTTACAACCATTCTTGGAGACATGAGTGAGCAAATAGCTACTCAAGTTCACATATAGACAAATTCATAGTGGAAATCAGCACAGTTTACCAAATAATACTATTAATGTGAAGAAGATACTGTGAAGAAATTTTTGTTAGTGTGTTTTTATGGTTTTTGATGCAAAGAGGCTTTGTTGATATACTTCTCTGGAACAGAATATTGCATGCTGCTGCAATCTGTCTCTGTTTAGAGTACTTCTGATTGCCAATAAATGTTACAGGGTAGGATCTGTGGCTAGGTCAAGAGACAGAGCTACTTTCATTGAAACATAATTTGTTCTGTGTTCAGTTGGATTTTACTTAGTTATTTGGTTCTGCCTTTTATGTCTCTGTTTTTTGTTACTTACTGTAGTAGTAATGATTCTTAAGTTGTATAAGATGTTTTATTTGTCATATTACTTGTGAGTTTTTGCTCCCCTTATTTTGTTTTCTTCTTAGCTGGAGAAGGGAGGCAATAATGTTATTTTTCAGCTATATATCTTTCCTTATGTTGTGTGTGTTGTCTTGTTTTTTTGTTTTTTTTTGTCTAAATGTACTATTTCATTCATGCTGCAGTGTGATTTGGGGATTATATTTTGCAGGTAATGTGCCATACTGTTTGCGGTTCTAGGTAAATTATGTCACTTGATACTATACTACTAGGATTTATAAATCCTTACTCTGAACTCTTAGTAATTATGATGATATGCCTGCTTAGAAAGTAGCTTTATGCTGGAATATATGATAAGGCTTTAAGAATCCCAGAAATAATTTGCTGCAAAGTTTTCCAGTGCTTTACAAATGTATAATTTTCTTCAGATGATGATGTGGTGGGTTCTGTGATTTCTGGCATGGTTTTATTGATGCTGTCTTAGCCTGTGTGTATTTCCTCTGGATATAAAGTGATTAGTGCAGCTAATTTTCTTAAATGTAATGAATGTGGAGTTTGTCTACATTCATTTAATAAATTTCTGCCTTTTATATCTTTCCAGATTATTTTCCAGAGTTGAAAACTGCAGCTTTTTTAAAGTTGCACTTAGGCAGTATTGTATTCTGGCTTATAATTAGTTCAAATGTATTTATTAACTCATTTTATATTAAGGTGAAGGAGAATATCATGCTTTCCTGCTGTTTTTGTGGAATATATGGAATACTGGTGTGTGTACAACTACTGTTCTGTTATTTAGCAGTATACTAAAGGTCTTAGACCATGTTCTGTAACTGGTACACGTAAGGTAAATAAAGAATAGTGGAGCATCTCAAGTGCATCTCTCACAGTTCATTAGGTAGTTCTGTGGAGGTCTTTAATAGTTTCTTTGGAGGTTACTCATGTGGTTTCTGTTCATTCTTCTGTTGTTTGGAGCATTATGAATTAATCTTCCTGGATGGGGATGTTTTAAAGTACAAACATTTTGCCTTTTTGTTTTCTCTTGTTCTATGAGTTGAAAAACTGGCTTTGACCTTTTCAGTGCTTCTGGTGAAGTTCTTTTGTTTCATAGTTGTACTGTTAGATCTGTACCTATTGGGTGGATTTCTTCAGAAACACTTTCAGCTGCTGGTGCATGGAGGTGTTAGGAGAGATGGCAGTAGAGTTTTTAACCAGATTGTTTAAAGAAATCTTGGAAAGTGAGAGGATGCCTGAAGAGCGGAGAAGTGTTTTGGTACCGATTTTTAAGAATAAGGGTAATGTGCAGAGCTGTAGTAACTACAGAGAGATAAAATTGATCAGTCACAGCATGAGGTTATGCAAAAGAGTAGTGAAAGCTAAGTTAAGAATGGAAGTAATGATTAGTGAGCAGCTGTATGGTTTCATGGCACTACAGATGCAATATTTGCTCTGAGAGTGTTGATGGAGAAGTATAGAGAAGGTCAGAAGGAGTTGCATTGTGTCTTTGTGGAATTAGAGAAAGCATATGACAGGGCGCCTAGAGAGGAGTTGTGGTATTGTATGAGGAAGTCGGGAGTGGCAGAGAAGTATGTAAGAGTGGTACAGGATATGTATGAGGGTAGTGTGACAGTGGTGAGGTCTGTTGTAGGAGTGATGGATGCATGTACGTTGGAGGTGAGATTACATCAATTATCAGCTCTGAGCCCTTTCTTATTTGCAGTGGTTATGGACAGGCTGACAGATGAGATCAGACAGGAGTCCCTGTGGACTATGATGTTTGTGGATGACATTGTGATCTGTAGTGAGAGTAGGGAACAGGTTGAGGAGACCCTGGAGAGATGGAGATATGCTCTAGAGACAACAGAAATGAAGGTCAGCAGGACTAAGCCAGAATATATGTGTGTGAATGAGAGGGAGGATAGAGGAATGGTGAGGATGCAGGGCAGTAGGATTGGCGAAGGTGGATGAGTTTAAATACCTGGGATCAACAGTTCAGAGTAATGGTGATTGTAGAAGAGAGGTGAAGAAGAGAGTACAGGTAGGGTGGTATGGGTGGAGAAGAGTGTTCAGGAGTGATTTGTGACAGATGGTTACCAGTAAGAGTGAAAGGGAAAGTCTACAAGAGGGTAGTGAGACCAGCTATGTTATATGGGTTGGAGATGGTGGCATTGACAAAAAGGCAGGAGTCAGAGCTGGATGTGGCAGAGTTAAAGATGTTAAGATTTGCACTGGGTGTGACGAGGATGGACAGGATTAGGAATATGTATATTAGGGAGTCAGCTCAAGTCAGACAGTTTGGAGACAAAGCCAGAGAGGCGAGATTGCGTTGGTTTGGACACATGCTGAGAAGGGATGCTGGGTATATTGGGAAAAGGATGCTAAGGATGAAGCTGCCAGGTAAGAGGAGAAGAGGAAGGCCTAAGTTAAGATTTATGGATGTAGTGAGAGAGGACATGCAGGTGGTTAGTGTGACAGAACAAGATGTGGAGGACAAGAAGAAATGGAAACAGATGATCCACTGTGGTGACCCCTAATGGGAACAGCCAAAAGAAGAAGAAGAAGAATTTCAACTGATGGTTCTGTTGTAGTTGCTGTTTGTAGTTTGGGTGCAATTAAAGATTAGGGCTTCTTTTGGGCCTGGTGTGTAATTATGCTGTCTTTTCTTGTGTATTTTTGCTCCCTTATCTGCCTTCTAAACAATCACCAGCACCTGGGCTACTAACTGAATTAGGGTAATTTGAGTCATATACAGGTTCCCATCTCTCTCTGCTATGGAGTTGGTATAATGGTGCTTATTTGAATGTGTAATTTCATGCATTTTGTGTCAGTCAAAGACAGTGTTTGTCCCTTTATAATTATCTGTCTGTTTTTGCAGTAACAGAATATGTTTTTGCAGTTTACTATTTTTTTTCAGAGGACAATTCATAGGTATCTGTAATCTATTTATCATTTACCTTTTCACGTGATACAGTGCTATGTATTTTAACTTGTTTTCCAGTCCAGCAAATATGGTTGCTAGTTCCTTTTCTTTGATTTTTCTCTTTCTTTGTTTTGTAAAGGTTGATGATATTTATGGGTAGGTCAGGGGTATCCCTTACTAATATGGTGATCTCTGAGTGGATTGTATTAAGCTATGTGTCCAAATTGCCTCAGTACACCCTATAAATGATTTTTGATATTTTTATGGGCAGTTGCTGTCATAAGTTTCCTTAGTTTAAAATTTGATGTCTTGTACAAGTAAGTAAACATGTTTTTTTAAATAATATATCTCTGGTTATATATAATTTTGCATTTTATGATTTGGGTAATTATCACTAACCTGGCTAGGACACTGCTTTTAGGGATTCTTTAGGTTACTTTCTTTTTTTTTTCATTTCTATCATATGTTTGCTATGCTTCTGTGGTTTATAAAAATCACACTGACTAAATTTCTATTTTTATAATTTTTGCTTTATAACTGTTTGCATGGTTTTCCTATTTTTGGTATCTTACTTAGCCTAAACAACTGGCTATTTCTGTACCTCAGAAGTAATTTTGATGACAAAGTGGGTAGCATAAATATGTTTCTCTAGAAGCATGACAGCATCCATGGAAATTGCATGTGCTTCTCTGCTGACTGCTTTACCCACTGAGTCATGGAAATGGAAAGTAAATATTTTAGTATTTATGTCTGAGGGTAATGATGCCGTCATTCTTTCTGCAGAATGTGTTGTTTATATAATCTGGATAAGTGGTGATAAATAACATGCAATGCACCAATGACTAAAACTGTATTCATATTTTACTCTGTTAGAGATACATTTATCTTACCAGAATAAAACGTGTAGGATGTGTGGCTATAAATATTTTTTCCAAGCGTGTTTCATCAGAGGACAGGGGTTATTGCAGAGATCTTGGTACTCTGCTTTCTGAAATGTTAAGCTCATTGATAAATACTGAAAGAAGATGTGTTACTGTATAACACAGAAAACTGCTTTGCTTTAGATATAGCGTCTGGAATTAGAAAATTGTTCCTGTAGGAATGTGCAGTAGTTGGTGACAGAAGAGGAGTGGGTATGCAGGGATGTCATATTAAGATGAAATTGTGACTTCACACTTTCACTTACACACTCACTCCAAACTGCCAAGGAAAGAAAGTAAGGCTGCAGTTAAGAAGGGGGTGATGTGGATGCATATGAATGTATGGCATCCTTCTGTGTTTAAAATCACAATTATACTCACTATTTTAGTGCCGATAAATTTTTGGGAAAATTAGGACCTTTTTATCCTTAAAGATTTTTCAGATATCATACAGTATTAAACTTCTTACTCAGGATCCTGTCCTGCTGATTGTGCCTTTGACATATCAAATGTATGAGTTATAGGTGCCTTGTTAATCTTACAATTCAGGTTTATTGAGGAGTTTGTTATATTAAAATTGGCCTTAGAGAAAGCAGGGACTAATATTTTGCTGTTATCTTAAGATATACAGTGAAAGCCATATTAAGGTAGAATATACTCTGAAAACTGCCTTCAAAAAAGATTAAATTGAAAAAAAAAAGTTATCATTTCAATAGCTTGGATATGCAATTTCCAAATATCTCCACAGCCAGCTTGGTAGATATGGGCATCCTGAGACAATATAGCAGCTGTCTCATGTACACAGGCAACCTTTTAATCATTAAAGAAACTAACACAATATGTGAGAGATGTGATTAGAGAACTTAGAGGCAAAAATATCACTTACAAAGAAGGTTGTCAGAAAGAACACACACACACTACATCCACCACACATAGTGTCTGCCACACACGCATAGACCATCTTGTGCTGAGACACGAGTAATCTCTCCAAACCACAAAGACCTCCTAAGCCTGCAAATGGGAATGCCTATCCTCAGCAATCTGTAATGCATGCACCAAAAATAGCACCAATCACCACACATAAGACTACACCCAATGGACCCCTGAAAACAAAGCCCATGAGGCATGCAGACAATTTACCTAGGATTCTTGTCTTAGGGGACTCCATTGTACGACACACAGATGCCCCATTCACCAGAATGGACAAGGAGAATATTATGGTCAGTTACTTATCTGGAGCCAGGATCCACCAAGTTACACACTCACTCAGGTCTTTGCACCACAGGTACCAATATGATTCTGTCATAGTCTAAGTAGGCATAAATGACCTGAGACATATCTCTCTGGATAATAGGAAGAGAGACATTATGGAACTCTCTGAATATGTCTCAGACATGTATATGCCTTGCCATGATGCCACAGTATGAACAAAAAATGAGTGACTTTCAACAACTGCCTTCATTTCTGGTGTCAGTCCAAGAATATTCAATATCTGTCAGCCTAGTAGGTCTTGGACAACAGACCATGTTGCTTTGGCAAAGATGGCCTGCCCCTGTCCCCCAGGCTTCTGGATTTTGGCTAAAACTTTATCCACCCCTTTACAGCCTTTTTTAAGCAATGACAAAGTGACAAACCTAATGACGTAGCAAATAAAATCCAAAGGAACCTAAAGGTGTTACTGCTCAAAGCTGGGAGCTTTAAGAAGAAACTCCACACCCTACAATCTCTTCACTCTGGAAAATATAGACATCTGTGCCATTACTAAGACATGGTTTAAATCACAGAAAATACTCTGGCAGTGGAAGGCTACAGTGCCTTCCACACATTTAGACCAATAGCCACAGACTAAAGGTGGAGGTGTCTTGATCTGCATCAGCAGCAAATATACCTCAAGGCTGGCTAAATGATACCCTAGAGTTCATCCACTTGCCAATCTCCCTAGAGTCCCTTACCATATCTTAGCAAGCTATAGGTCACCATCCATGTCACAAGAATGTCAGAACACTTTTCTAGATCTACTGGAAGCACTCTCCATTCAGTCACATGTTCTGTTTATGGGAGACTTTAATTATCCTTTTTTAGACTGGGAAGCATACACTGCATCCAACGTGCAGACACAGTGTTTCCTGGACTTTATTAACACAAATGTCCTTGATCGGTTAGTGCACAAGCCAATGAGGGGTTCAAACATACTGGACCTAGTCCTTACCAATATGGAAAAGAGCTGCATCCCCCCATGTTACATCTTCACTGGTGAGGTCAGATCACAAAGCTATCTCCCTCAAAATAAAAATCAACTTGGAAAGCCCAGCAAAACCTGGTACAGTTAGGAGCTATTCTAAAGTAAACTACATCCTATTAACAGCAGTTTGTCTACATCAATAGCTCATCTAACCCTGAGTTCACAACAGTCTATGCAGAATTGCTCACAGAAACACTGTCACCAGTGGGGTACCAGAGGGCTCCATGCTGGATCCATTTCAGTTTGGCATCTACTTCTTGGAGGTCAAAGCTAATATCAAGGGCCTCTAACTCACCAGGTTTGCAAACGACTGCAAATTGGAAGCTATCATAAATTCTTTCAATGACACCAACATCCTGCAAGAAGGTCTAATGCAGACAAATGACTTTTGCTAAAGCTACAGCTTAAAACTCAATGCAAAAAATTACATTATATTGCCTCTTGGGAAAATGTCAACCCAGGCAAAGTACTCCACTGATAAGATACCCTTAAGAGTTGACCTGGTAGTTAAAGGTCTCAGATCATATGTAGAGAGTAATCTGGCCTTTGATCAACACATAGCCAAGGTGGTAAGAGAATCATTCTACATTGCCCAACTTATAAGTAAGGGTATTACATCAAGATCTAAAGAAGTTACATTACCAATCTACTCAGCCCTTATCAGGTCCATCATTGAGTACAGTGCCCCCTTCAGCATGTACCTTACCAGACATATGCAACGTTTGGAATACCCACAGAGTTTCCTCACTAGGAGAATCCAGGGTATTAACACATTGTCCTACAGACTGACTTAGAGCCCTGGCTCTGTACTCTGTCTCCTATAGGTTGTTTAGAGGCAATCTATGCTTAGCATATAAGGCATCCATTGATCCAGCACTGATAAAGCTTTTGTACATCTGCAAAATGAACAGTACCAGGAACACTAGATCCAGGGATTTAAGCTTTGCTTGTGACTTAAAAAGAACAAGCTGGTGGGACAGATATGTATCTGAAAGGATCTCCATGCACTAGAATAGGCTCTCCATCTATGTAACGCAGGGTTAATCGTTAACCCTATTCAAACGTACACTTGATCATTGGATGGGAAATCGTAGATTCATTCTGGGGCTCATTCCCATGTCTCTTATAGACATAGGCTGACAGTAAATGTTCCCTAACTAACATTGGATTGAATGGTAAATCGTAAATTCACCCTCAGGCTAGCCCCCATGTCTCTTTTAGACAGAGACCAACATTAAACCTTCCCTAACTATCATACCCCTCCAATTAATGCACATGTTACAAGGGGAAACAATTGGATTGGATTGCATGGCTAGGCTTATAAAGGCCCTGGTGGTCTTTGTGATGACAAAATGGGGGGATCCTGAATGTAGTTAGAATGACTATACCTGACATGGGATTCCTCAGTACAGAAGGTAAATCAGACACTGGCAGTCCTGTATTTGGGGATAGAGAGGAGATACTGATATCTGGTTAACCTGTGGTTTTTGAGAGATGCTCTGTGCTAGAGATGAACAGCTGTTTATTGGTAGCCCCAATAATGGC
The DNA here is from genome assembly GCF_019279795.1 of Protopterus annectens. NCBI lineage: Eukaryota > Metazoa > Chordata > Ceratodontiformes > Protopteridae > Protopterus > Protopterus annectens. Next base: position 426,038,412 of record NC_056737.1, read on the forward strand.
TGGGGAATTGGGGGGTTGGAGAACAGCAACTTGAATATCCAGGGAGAAAGACAGACATTCCCATTTGTTCTAGGATGCCTAGCTAATCAAAGTTCTCCAGGATGCTGGAGTGGCTGGTCATCTAATGCACCAGAAGATGTACCTTATTTTGAATGGTATAACACTGTGTATTATAATTTTGAGCAAGGGGTGAAAACTTTATCCATAGATGAGCTGAACAAGTGTAATACTGAAAAAAAAAACTAATTTGGTTCTCAACTTCACAAAGACGTCTTTTTACCAGAGAAAGTAATTTGATTCTCTTAAGAACAGATGGGTCAAGGTATCCAGCGAGCTGTCTGAATGCTAAGGCAGTGTCACAGTACCAATTTGGGAACGATGTCTATGGCTCATGTAACAATAACTTTCTTAAATGTGTTCAAAGTGCCAAGGGTTATGAACAAACTGCCAAAGATCATGACCTTGGTTTCATCTATGAGAAGTCTCATGTAATACTTGTGGGGGTCATTATAAGAAACTAGCAATACCATTGCTAAGAACATTAGTGAGCTGTGATAAAGATTTGCACTTGTTCAGTCAGGTTCAGGCCATCTGTATGTAGTTTAGGAAAGACAAAATTAGCATCTGATTGAACATCATTTATAAATAAATGCACCACTGGTTCCACAAAAAAATAAAATAAAATACTTCCTCACATTTCCTTTGAACCTTCCACTTTGCATCTTCAAATACGAGAAAAGCCTTCCATCATAGAATCTGTTGGTCAATAGGTGATACAACTGGTACAACTAATTGAATTTCAGCCATGGCTGGCCTTAAGTATTTATTTGGTGTAGGTAGACCAGGATGGGGGCACTAGGTAATGTGTTGGGGGGCACCATGGAGCTGTTTTGCCTAGGGCACCAGTTGACCTAGGGCCGCTCCTGATTTCAGCTGATTGAAGTGTACCGGCTTTATCAGTGCAAGGTTGTGCTATAGAGGGGATGGGGAATATGCCTTTTCCCTGCTGTAGTATGATCTCAGATTTGGTATATATAATTAGCAGGGAGTGGAGGGGGTGTAGGGGGACTTGTACCCCTGCAAAAATGTTGCATGTTTTGTTTTTAAGATCTTTGAAGGTCAATGCTTATGTTTTCAATGAAGAGTCAATCATTGTAGGATCAGAGAGTGTACATTTCAGTGGAAGATTATACTTCCATTCAAATTGTCCCTTTTGCTCATATGTATCTCTTTTGCTCTTTTTATTTCTGGAAGTGTATATCTGTATGGATTTTGTGGATTCCTTTGAGGTACATAATTGTTTCTATCATATCATCCCTTTGTTTTTTTCCTCAAAGATGTACTTTCTAAGCCCTACTGATCTTTATATGTCTTCTAGTAAAGACAGACCAGACACCAGTTTGGTTTCCCTTCTCTCTACTCCTGTTGAACTTTATATATATACATTATGTGTGTGTGTGTGTGTGTGTGTGTGTGTGTGTGTGTGTGTGTGTGTGTGTGTGTGTGTGTGTGTGTGTGTGTGTGTTGGGGGGGGTCCCTATCAGTTGATTGAGTTTGAGAAACTCGAACTCCATATGGTTGAGACCATTTGTTCGATTTTTTGAAAACTCAAAGCTTTTGAATGGAGCTTGTGGTACAGTGAGGATCAGCAAATCTACCCTTTTCTTCACTGTAGTGCAATCTCAGAGTTGATATATATAATTAGCAGGTGGTGTGGGGGCTTAGGGAGACTTGCCCTCCTGCAAAAATGTAAAAGGGTAGATTTTTATTTTTTAATGTTCGAGTTTTCGGAAATTCGAGTTTCTGAAAAGTCAGTCATCTGACATAGACCCCCCCTACATATATCATCATCATCATTATCATCATCCCCTTTTTCCCATTTACATGGGGTCGGGGTATCGTATTAACTGTCGCCAACTCTCTCGATACAGTGCCACTCTCCTGTCTTCTTCAACACTCATGCCTGACTGTTGCAGATCTTCTTTCACACAATCCATCCACCTCTTTGCTGGACGCCCTCGCTTCCTCTTACCTTATTCCTGTCTGTCCCAAATCTCCCTCACCAGATTGTCTTCTGCTTTTCTACACATGTGCCCATACCATCGTAATCTGTTTTCTTTGATCTTTTCTGCAATTGGAGCTACTTTGGCTTCTGCTCTTATGTCCTCATTTCTTCGCCTGTCCCGCAGTGTGCATCCTACCACCTTTCTCAGGCACTTCATTTCCATCACCTCTAGCTTCTTCAACTGTTCTGCCTTTACTGCCCAGGTTTCTGTACCATACAGTAGTACTGGTCGCACCACTGTCTTGTACACCTTACTTTTCAGCTTCTTTGGCATTCTTCTCTCATATACTACACCTGATACTCTATGCCAGTTGGCTGCAGCCCCTCTGATTCTAGCTTTGACCTCTTCATTCAGACTACCCTTCTCCTCAACCACCCCTCCCAGATACTTGAAGCTGTTTACCTGTTCCACTATCTTCCCATCTATCTCTATTCTCAGCTTCTTCTGATTTCCCCAATCTGCTGCCATTACCACTGTCTTATCTGTGCTTAGTTTCATCCCATGTGCCTTCAGATTTGCATTCCATTCTCCTATCCTTTACTGAAGTTCTAGATCAGAGTCTGCCTGTACTGCCACATCATCTGCATACAGCAGCTTTGTTGCTCTGACCCCTCCAACCTGTTTGCTGATGTAGTCCATTACCAGTATGAACAGCAGTGGGCTCAGAGCTGAACCCTGGTGTACACCCACTCCCACTGGGAACCCCTCAGTGAGGCCAAACACTGTTCGTACTTGAGTCACTGGGTCCTTGTACATAGCCTGTACTAATTCTACCAATGGTTCTGGGACTTCAAACCACCATAGTACTGCCCAGATCAGCTTTCTTCGGACCTTGTCATATGCTTTCTCCAAGTCTAGGAAAGCCCAGTTTGACTCTCTCCTCTTCTCTAGTTTCTTCTCAAGTATCTGTCTCAATGCAAACATCAGGTCAATTGTGCTGCATCCTGATCTGAATCCGAACTGTTCATCTCCCATCTTACATTCTACTATTCTATGTATCCATTTATCGATCACCCTCTCCAGAACTTTCATGCAATGTGGTAGGAGTTTGATGCCTCTGTACTGTCCTTTGTTCTTGTACACTGGCACAAGTATGCTTATTCTCCAGTCATCTGGAATACGCCTTTCTCTCCACATTGCAATTAGTACCCTATATATATATATATATATATATATATATATATATATATATATATATATATATATATATATATATATGTGTGTGTGTGTGTGTGTGTGTGTGTGTAAGGTTTGTAGCATAGTGTGATGCTACTGGGAGGTTCTATTAGGTATATCTTACAGAGCTAGTCAGGTTTCTAGGTATGTAAATTCCAGAGAATATTTTTGAGATTTATGCAAATAATATTAGGTGCTTGGATACAGCAGAGATTTCTTGGTCCCTGGCTCCTTTAAGTAAATCCAGGGGAAGGTAATTAAGCATAGAGGGAGGCAGCTACCTATATAATGTAAGCCACAAATAAAACTGAAGAAATCATGTAGATAAGAAGGACTCATGAATGTAGTTTTGGAGGAAACTGAATCTGCAGAGAGAGAGAGAGAGAGAGAGAGAGAGAGAGAGAGAGATCGAGAGACGGAGTTGTGCTTGTCATTGGGGAATTTGAACCAGGAGGGTTTTGGTGTTTGGAAGCCACATATCTTGTTCAGCTTGTGTCATGAGTTATTGCTTAAGAATTGTTTCACCTGAAATCTTCATAGGTTCACTAGGCCTTGTTTGCCAGAATATGCCTACCACACATACAAGCAAGTGGTAAGAGCTTTTTTGTTTATCCTCTCAATGTTTTGTGCCTAAAAGACATAATGTTAGGTTTACTACCGTTTCATCCTGTGTCTTACATTGGTGACTAACTCCTTTTTAAATTCTGGGGCACAGCAAAGAGTGAGTTTTATTTTGGTGGACTATAACCATACTGTTGGCTCTAGATGATGGTCAATATTGATGTGACACCCTGACCCCATGTACATAAATGGTGAAAAGGGGGGTCATTTATGTATGGATAAGCATGCATACATTTATGGAGATTTGATGAAAGAGACTTTAATTAATTTCTGTTGTTTTGAAAGTTTCAGCCATCTGTAGGGATACAAAATGGTAAAAATGAACTGTGAACTGTTTTTTGCAAACATTTGATGGTACAAGACCAGAAAGAAAGAGAGAGAACTGTTACTTATTTTACTTTGTTGCATCTGTTTGCTATTATGTATCTTGAGAGAGAAACCTACTGTTTGTTGTATTATTTGAGAGACCTGAGAACTGTTATAACAGCTCAACAGATGTACTGTTTTTTTAAACACCTTTATTGAATTATCACTGTGCGGAGTCTGCATGTCCTCTCTGTGGTCGTGTGGGTTTCCTCCGGGTGCTCCGGTTTCCTCCCACATTCCAAAGACATGCAGTAGGTGGATTGGACACTCTAAATTGGCCCTAGGTGTGAGTGTGTGTGTGTGCCTTCTGTGGAAGGTTGGGCGTTGGGCTGGCAACTCGACACTGTAAAACTCCACTGCCAATTATGAGCGGACAGATGATCCACTGTGGCGACCCCTAACTGGGAAAAGCCGAAAGAAGAAGAAGAAGATTGAATTATCACTTGTGACATAGACAAAGTTTCATTCATATAAAAGTAATCAAACTATATTAACATAACAAACATTATACTTCACATATATTGCTATATATCATATAACCTAAACAACATTACATTCATTATTCAATTCCTGCCTTTTTTTAAAAAGAACATCTTTAGTAAACCATCACTTACTACATAGGCAATCATGCATTTATATAAATGAAAACAAACCACACTGGCACAATCCTAGTTGCAAGCATTTTATATCATAAATCATATTGACTCCCTCCCAGTTGCAGAGATTATACATGACTTATAATCTACCCAAACTTTGTCACTCAAACATTACATAGCTCAGTTAAGTTCTGACACCCTTATTCCACCCTTATATGTATTTTTCCCACAATTCCCATTTCTCCTATGTAGTTTTCTCTTACTCTTTTCTAAAGATCTCAGTCCCATTTGTTTTATCTCTTTAATATATTCACTACTTCCAGCATAGTTGGTTTTGATTTTGATTTCCATTTTCTAGTAATTGCTTTTTTGGCAGTCACCGTTATTAGACACAGCAAGGCTTACCATGTCTAGAGAATACCGATTCTGTATTATAGCTCAGAAAAATCATTTCCCTCGTCTGACCAATCTGCCCACGCAGCATCTCCGACAGTGCATCCCGCAGAAAATATGTTCCCAGTTACCTCTTTTTTCCTCTTCACACCTGTAACATTAGCTGTTTGCCTGAGAAAAAATCCTCTGGAGTCTACTTGGCTATAAAAATATCTATGTAAACATTTCCAGGCAAAAATCCTAGATGTTCTAGATTTGTTGCATGTTTGGGAGACATACATATATCCTCTCATTGTTTCTTTGTGAATTGCTTATGCAATCTCTCTTCCCAATGCTTTCTAACCTCCTCTGATTGATTCTTATACTTATCATGCAATATTTTATATGCTCTACTAATTAATCCCTTTTTAATGGTAGCTTCTGTTCTAGATTCTATTAAAAACTCTACCAGTGCTGGTCTTTCATTTAGGACCCTTCTATTTCTTTCTTTGTCTATACTCTGATATCAATCCCTGATAGCGAAGGACCAGAAGTACTGCTGAGGTCACAAAAATAGTAACCTATTATAAATTTGTTGAAGTTATTCATATTTTATATTTCCACCTGCTGCTAAAATGTCAACTGGTCTATGTCATCGTATTAATAAACACCACTTTGTAGACTCAGAAAAGCATTTGCTGCATCAGTGTCTTGCAATACACTTAAAATATGGCATTGGGGTTTATTTAGTACTGTAACATTAGGTAATCTGTTTCATAATGACTGGGAAGGCTCAGAACAGTTTCCAAACCTTATAGTATAAGTTATGTCATGTATCACACAATCCAGGGCCTCACTTATTCAGTTTCTCTTTTTCTATATTTTTATTTTAGAGATAGCTTCCCACTGGGTGGCCACGGTGGTGCAGTGGTTAGCATTGCTGCCTCACAGCAAGAGGTCCTCCGGTTCGATCCTCAGCTGGGGTGCTTTCTGTGCGGAGTCTGCATGTCCTCCCTGTGGTCGCATGGGTTTGCTCCGGTTTCCTCCCACATCCCAAAGACATGCTGCAGGTGGATTGGACACTCTAAATTGGCCCTAGGTGTGAGTGTGTGCATGTGTATGCCTTCTGTGGAAGGTTGGGCGATGGGCTGGCAACTTGACACTGTAAAACTCTGCTGCCAATCATGAGTGGACAAGGTGATCCGCTGTGGCGACCCCTAACCGGGAAAAGAAGAAGATAGCTTCCCACTGTGTTCAGTGGGTGATGTTAATTTATTTACTTCTGCAGAACAAGGCTTGAAGTAATCTGCACAAGTTTATAGGAATGGGGAGTCTTGTGAATGGCTTTCTGGCTTTGACCTTTTTATAAGTGACACTTCATTTATTTGATCTGCTTTAGTAGTTATGCTTAATAATTTAGCATGTTAGAATTCCTTTCTTCATTGTTGGTTAGTTTAGATAGTTAGGCCAGTTTTACAGTAGTGCCTTATTTTATTTGTTCTTCTTTTATTTATTTTTGTATGTTCTGATAAGAATTAATTTAGTTTCCAGAAGGTAGTGATTTTTGTGGGCCTTGTGTATGTGGATTTTGTGTGTGCAGTACATTTAGGTGTATTTTTTTGCATTATAGGGAATGGAAATGTGGTGCATGTTTCAGCTTATTTTTATTTTATTTATCTTTGTTCAGGTAGAATAAATACAGAATTTGGGGTAGATAGTTACAGTTTGGTTATTGTGTTTTTTTAGAGGTGACAGTATCTCTGGTTTTTGTGTGCAGTGTAGGTAAGGTAGATACGTGGGTTTATTTATTTATTTACATTTTGTTTTTCCAGGTTGATCTTAGGATGTTTAGAGATATTTAGGTAGTTTTGACAATTTCCTTAACCAATAAACTGTTGATGACATGTACAGTCTACAGATAGTGTAGCTCTCCATGGAGTGTAGCATATATGTGTTGCTGTTACATCCCATGTTTGTGTGTGTGTGTGTGTGTGTGTGTGTGTGTGTGTGTGTGTGTGTGTGTGTGTGTGTGTGTGTGTGTGTGTGTGTGTGAGGGGATAATAATGGATCATTTTCTACAGACAATGCCTTTTCCTATGTATGCTAGTACGTGCCTTCTTTTTTTACTTTCGGATACATCTGATATGAATCCCAAGAGGTCCATTACTACTTTTGTGCCTGGTACTGCTTCCTTCCATCCATTATACATTACTTTTTAGGTTCAGGCTATTGCTTCTTAGATGTGCTGTTTTGCATTGAATTAATCTTCCATATTTCTGACCATTTTCCCAGTCACACCAAGGCCTTTTCTATCCTTATATAACAGCTTTCATAAGTATCTTTGTCATCAGCAAAAGGTACTGTTTTCCTTCTGTATCTGCTGCAGTGTCACTTCCACAGGCCCTGAAAAGGTCTGGTCCTAGTACAGACCCCCTACTGCTGCCATGCTAGTGACTTTCCAGTCATCTCAGTACACTTAATTTACTGTAAACCTTGATGTCCTTTCATCTAGCCAGCATTACCACTTCATGACCAACTCTAAGGCTATTTAATTTGAATAACAATGTTTTTGTACACTACTTTGTTAAATTGTTTCTTGAAAGCTAAATATATCACATTTATGGTCCCTTTCTGGATTATTTTATTGACTACCCAAATCAAAAACTCTATCTGGTTGGTGTGGTGGGATTTTTATTCTATGTTTTACTGCACAGAATAGAAAATGTTGTAAGAATTCTACTCTATTAGAGTTGTCTGGTATGGCTTTCCAAATGAGAGGCTACATTGCCTTTGGTTCAGTACCCCATGGGCTCCTAGACATTTTAAGCCTTTTATTCTCATTTATAAGTTTATGCTAGTCTGTCTAGTTCATTTTTTATTATATATATATATATATATATATATATATATATATATATATATTTTTTTTTTTTTTTTTTTACATGTTTATATCTTCTTTGTCCCCAGTGCTGACTGCTTACCATCAGCTCTCTGTGATCAGTTGGAACATTTGTTCCCTGTTGGGTGATGGCTCATCACAATGATTGTTAAGGCACCAATCAGAAGCTTTTCCTATTAAGGCTGTAACTGCACCCCCTTGGTGATTGACATGGGTGCCTGTGTTATCCCAAGGGCCTACTATGTGCTTCCTGCATGGAAGTGCTTCCAACTTCATGTTACTTTTTGCCATAACTGGCTGGTAGGCTAGGTCCACATCTTTGGTTATATCTGTTTCTCCTGTACATCTCCACTTGATGTAGCAGAACACAAGCAATCATTTTACACTGAAACAAAAAACAAAACTTTTTTTTATTTGCTATGGGAGAACTTCCTTGCACTGCTCATACTCCCCCGGCAACAGCTGGGTAAGGGCTGGATAAGGACAAATTCCCTGATCCCACTGCACAGCAATCTCATACAAAAGACTGCCACTAAAATTCCATTAAAAAGAACATTCACGAATATGAACATTTGCCCTTATTTGCAGCCAGAAAAAGAATTCACTGTTTAACCTTCCTAAACCACAAAGACCTCCTAGACAAAGTACACATAAGAAATACCCCCAGCAGCCCCAAACGCACTCTTTCAAAACAGCACCCACATCAACACATAGGGCTACATCTCATGGAGCCTGTACTTCTAAGCCCATAAGGCAAGTCACCACACAATCCAACAGTTTTTAAAACTGGGAAGTCCGAGTCCTCCATCCTTCCCATCAAAAGAAGACAGCAGTGGACAGTCTGCAAGCTTAGCTGTAATTACACTTGTTCTAGACACAAACAGGCCCCAAAGCCCAGTGGACCTCCCCGGTAATCAAACTGAAATAAATAAATAAATAAACAAATAAATCATTGGAGACTCCATCTTGAGACACACTGATGTCCCTCTCACCAGGCTGAGTAAGGAGAACGTTACGGTCAGTTGCTTATCAGGGGCTAGGATCTGCCACATTATGCATGCACTCAGGTCATTGGTCCACAATTACCAATATGACTCAGTCATAGTCCATGTGGGAGTAAATGACCTGAGATGTACCTTCCTAGACTATCTGAAGGGAGACATCATAGAGCTCTTGGAATATGTGTCTCAGGCTGGTATGAGCCCAGCATTCGGCAACATTTTACCTTCTCCAAAGATGATGCCACAATATTAACAAAATATGACTGACTTTAATAATTGGCTTAGTTTCTGGTGTCATTCTAAGGGGGTGCAATATTTGTCAGCCTGGAATGAGAAGGTCAACAGACCATGCTGTTTTGCCACTGATGGTCTGCACCTCTCTCCTCTAGGCTTTTAAATATTAGCCAAAACATTGTGTTCTCCCATAGTGCCTTTTTAGGCAATGCCAAACTGAAAGTACTTTTGACGTAGCAAATCAAAAACCAATAAAATCTAAAGGTATTACTGCTCAATGCTAGGAGCCTAAACAAAAAACTCCACTTCCTGGAAGCTCTATTTTACCCTAGAGAACGCTGATGTCTGTGTAGTCTCTGAGACGTGGTTTAAAGCCACTGACAGCACACTAACAGTCCAAGGTTATAATGCCTTCCACACATTTAGACCAGCTATATTACAGTCAGGGACTAAAGGTGGAGGTGTCTCTATTTACAACAAAAATAAATATACTTCAATGATGGTCAAACAGGACACTGCACTTGAGCTACTCCATGTTCAAATCACTATAGATAAAATCCAATACCACTTCTTTGCAAGCTATAGGTCCCCCTCCTTTACCCATGAAACCCATACTATGTATTTAAACTTGTTAGAAACACTAACCATCCAACCCAATACCATATTCATGGGTGACTTTAATTACTCCACTATTAAGTGTGAATCCTATATGACATAAAATGTACATGCACAGAGATTCCTGGATTTTGTAAACACAAACTCCCTGGACAAGATAGCCATTACACCAACAAGACGTGCAACCATACTGGATATGGTCCTCACTAATATGGGAGAGTGCTGCACACTCCCTATTGTAATGCCTTCCATGGTAAGGTCAGACCTCAAAATGGTCTCCTTTGAAGTAGAAATAAAACCTGGAACCCAGCTAAATCAGGAATATTCAGGAACTATTCTAAGGGTAACCTCTTGCTATTAAGTGAGAACCTGGCAAAATTTCAAGCCCCATTAAACCCTGAGAACACTTCTACGTATGTAGAACTGTTCACAGAAACCCCGTACAAGCATGTTAATAGCTGCATAGAGACAGCTATACCCACTAGACAGTATTGCATAACTAACTCAAAAAACAAGCCACCCTGGTGCAATCACAAAATCAATCGGATGGATAACAGTAAGAAGAAAATCATGGCAAAAATTAGGAGGTGCAGCATCTAGCAGGATAAAAGCACTCTCATCAAACTAAACAAACAACTCAGAGGACAAATAAAGTCTGCCAAAGGGACATTTGAGGTAAGTTTAGCCTACAAGGCCAAGGGCAACCACAAAGCAATACACAATTGTGTGGAGAGCTCATTGTAAATGGAGCCACCTGTACTGAGCCAGAAAAATACAGCAAACCTCCTGGCTGATAAATTTAGCTCTAACTTTACTCCTCTCTCCCCCTCAACCTTCCCTCAGGAAATATCATCAAATATAACTCCCCCTACTATCACTAGGGAACAGGTCCTTAATGCTGTCTCTAAGACCAAGAACACTGCATCAATGGGTCCAGACAATATCTCAGGAAGCCTTCTAAATAGCAAGAAACATGACCTATCAGGGCCTCTGGAATTACTATTTAACTGTAGCCTCCAAACAGGCTTTGTACCTCATGAAAGGAGAAAGGCAACAGTCATCCCTCTGCACAAAGATGGGCCATCTACAGACCCTGGAAACTACAGACCCATAAGTCTTATTAGTCTTGTATGTAAAGCCATGGAAAGACTTATCATGGAGATGATCAATAGAGATATAGTAAACCTCCAGACACTGGACCCAGCCCAGTTTAGTTTGGTCAAGGGCAAATCATGCCTACTCAACCTGGTGGACTTCTTTGAGAAGGTCACCAAAGTAATGGATGAGGGCAAAATCATTCACACTGCCTACCTTGACCTGGCCAAGGCATTTGACACAATACCTTACAGGCATTGTAGACAAACTCAAGAGGTTAGGTACCCAGTGGATAGCCAACTGGCTCACAGACAGGACCCAGGAAGTTAGATTTGAGGACTCCACCTCTACAAAGAGGCCAGTGAAAAATGGAGTCCCTCAGGGATCAGTCCTTGGACCGGTCCTTTTTGGCATTTACTTCTCAGAAGTCAAGGCCAATGTCAATGGTCTCTGGCTGACTAACTTTGAAGATGATTGCAAATTAGGAGCTGTCATTGAATCTCATACTGACACAAATGTTCTCCAGGAGGGGCTGACACAGACAAACAACTGGTGTCAGAGCCATGGACTAAAACTAAATGCCAAGAAATGCATAATAGTATCCTTTGGGAAGTCATTCATCCCTAGTAAGTATCATATTTACAACACACCCCTTAGAGTTAACCCAGTAGTCAGGGGCTTATGGGCACACATAGATAGCAATCTAGCTTTTGATCATTATGTGTCTACAGTGGTGAGGAAATCATTCTATGTTGCGCAACTTATAAACAAAGTTATGGCTTCTAGGTCCAATGAAGTCATTGTTTCTCTGTATTTGGCATTCATCAGACCTATCATTGAGCACAGTGCCCCCTCTGGTATGTGCCTAACCAGGCATATCTAGCAACTGGAACATCTACAGAGGTTTTTCACTAAAAGAATACAGGACGTAAGTAATATGTCCTATGCTGACTGCTTCAAGGCCCTATCCCTGTATTCAGTCTCCTACAGGCTTTTGAAGGGAGATCTATGCCTGGCATACAGGACATTGTGAGAACCCACTCTGATGGACCTCCTGCATATACACAAAATAAACAGTACCAGAATTACCTGTTCTAAAGACTTAAACCTTGCCTGTTGCTGGAGAGATAGGTATGTATCCCAGAGACTACCCTGTCTATGGAACAGGCTCCCCATCCATGTGAAGCAGAGTTCCTCCTTAACCCAATTCAAGTGCAATTTGGACAGTTGGATGGGAAACTGAAATTCATCCCTGGTTTGGCACCTATGTCTCAAATGCAAAAAGGTAACCTGTAAATGGTTCATCCCCCAGGCCCATGCTTTCACTTATCAAGGGTGTCATAACTTGTCAGAGATTCGAGATGCATGGCTAGTCTTAAAAAGGCCCTTGTGGTCGTTAGCCTAGTAAACACCTATGAACCCATGAACCTATGAGCATTCGCTATATTGACCTGCAAACATATATTTATATAGCTAATTTACACACACACACACACACACACACACACACACACACACACACACACACACACACACACACACACACACACAAATATATATATATATATATATATATATATATATATATATATATATATATATATATATATATACACACACACACACACACACACACACACACACACACACACACACACACACACACACACACACACACACACACACACACACACACACACACACACACACACACACACACACACACCTACAGGTTACCTTTAGTTTATTGAAGGGACAGTTTGCTAGGGCATTCTTACTTTGTCGAATGTGCATTCTATCTAATACATAGTCACTGGTGGATTATGGTGGGAGGTAAAGATAGTTTTTTCTTTTTAATACAAGACTTTTGGATGTAACTATAGCTTCAGCACACTTGCTCCACTGTTTGCACATTCATCACCAGCTAAGATTTTATTTGGACGCAACTAAGGATTTCAGGAAATCTGATCAGATTTTTGATTCTTTCTCCAAAACCAAAATGGAAAGCTCATTTCAAAAGTGACTATATACCACTGGTTTTCTGATTGTATTTCCTTTGTGTACTCTTCAGAAGAAATTCCTTTACTTGGTAAGGCTAAAGGTCATTCTATATGGGAAGTTGACACATACGTTCATAGTTTCATAGGTTAGTACTAAGCTAACTGCCCTTGCGAGCCATTTTACCCCTAGCCAATTATCCCTTGTGAGACTCAAACCCTGCACTTTGTGTTTGTAAGGCAAACACCTTAACCATTAGGCTACCCTCACACCCCTCAATATCAACATCAACTGCTTTCTTTGATTGAGCCTTCTTAGATGAGGTTTGTGCAGCTGTTACTTGAATAGTATTCCTGCCTTTGTAAATGATTATAAATTGAACATTCACTCCAGATCCAGGTCCTCTTGGGGCTCCACCATTTTATGGAATGTTCTCTCCTAATGCCACTCTGGGTTTTTACTGGGTGGTGGCTCTGACTTACAGGTTGAGACAAATGGAAAAGACAACATTGACTATGAAATTTATATACTTACCATAACCATAGATATATCTTGTTTTATTTCATCTGTCTCAATTATCCTTCCCTTCTTCCCCTTTCCAAATTGTCATTTCTTTTATTGTACTTCTGTCTGACTGTGCAGACCTGCCTAAAGCTTGTACTTGGGCTACGTACGTAGCATTCCTTTCCCATATCCCTGTTTTTGTAAACTTTTCTTATTTCTTCTTTTTGGGAATCTCCTTTTCTTTTTAGTGTCATGCAGGGGAATGGGAGGGGAAAACAATCTGAAGAGATTCAGCAATTATAGTGTATTATACATAAAGTACGTAGAACTTTGGGGATGAGATGCTGGCCTCAGATCCAAATCAGATCATATAACCCAAAGGCTAAGACAGGTGGAAGAAGAACTTTGTGTGTGTGTGTGTGTGTGTGTGTGTGTGTGTGTGTGTGTGTGTGTGTGTGTGTGTGTGTGTGTGTCAGATTTAGGGTTAGAACAAGAGCTGGGTAAGGGAATAGGTGATAGGAGTGTTTGTGAGTTAAGGTAAGACTTAGGGTTAAGCAAAGGGATAGATTTAGTTCTGTGTTTATGTGTGTGTGTCTGCATTTTTGTATGTGGTGTATGTTTAAGCTGTCTTGTACAGGTCAATGTTACAGGAAAGTTTTTCTGAGGTAATGTGTAGGGCTGGGATTAGGGTCAGGGTTAGGTTTATCATGTATTAATAAAGTTGGGGGGTGTTGAATCTCCCTTGATCCCTTAAGATTTTTAAATACTGCTCTTATATACTTACAAAGTTGCATTTTGTGAGGAATGTAAAAGTCTGGAGTTCAAATATCTGTTATTTAATGACTGCTATAGCTCTTCCATCCCCAAAACCTGGAACACTGTCTCCCACAATATGGAACCAATTGAAAAATGTAGACCGCTCACTAATGACTTCAACCAGGAAGCTCCTTCAGTTAGTGGAGAGTGTTACGGCTTTGAGCTGTAAAAAGCTGCTTCCTGTTGGCCACAGTTTGTTTCCATAAAACTTCATTTGTCTACTGTGTAACCTTAGCCAGACAGTGTTTGAAGGCAATTGAGAAATTGGACTAGGCTCCTCAAAGGTATACTGGACCATGGACCACATGCCTAGTAACTACCTATGAACACATACATAAAATAGTTTATTTAAATGAATTCGTTTATTTTGGTATTCTTCAGCATAATTAACCATAGATATTTGTTAAATTGTTAATGTGTGTTAAAACCTTTTAGTGTGAAATACAGGATTTTTAAGATTCAAAATTAGAAACATTCCCCATATTGAAGTACTTTTGAAGGGTATGGTGACTGCAGTCCTCAAGCATTTGCCAGAAAACCACAAATTGCATAAGGAACAGACTAAACTATAAAGCCAAATGAGGGGCAGTAGAGAAGTACATCTCCAACTTCCAGCCCAAATGTTGACTGCATCAGTAAATTCTGCTATGGACAGTGCTTACTCTTACCATCGCACATAGTTCTATCTGATTTTTTCCCGTTGGTGTCAGAATTTAAACTAAAGCATAAATATCCAGCTTGCTTATACAAAAACAAAACAACAAAACTGTGTCTGGAGATGCATGCATCTCTATATCCCACTTGATATTCTCTAGGTTCATAGGGAAGTAATAGGCAATCAGTCTACTATTCATTGTAAGTCTAGTCAAAAAACACTATTCAAAAGTTCCTGGCAGCTTCAAGCAGGGCAAGATAAGGTAGACCTGATAAGATATTGATTCTGCCCATACAAAAATCAAGTTTACCTTGAAGGTGGCGATTGTGCTACCCTAATGTAGTGGAAGTTTATTCCAGAGGTGAAGGATACATTTGGATATGACTATATCATGTTAGTGTATCTTATCTCTTTATCTGCTGATAAAGGTTTAATTCCTGTAACTAAGTATTTCAGATACCATTTAATTCTTTGAAAGAATAGGAAGGTAAAAAGACTTTGATCTTTTATGGTTCAAAAGGCTAGACACAGATCTCAATGAAGGAGTCTATTAGAGACTGAGAAGAGTGAAGGCTGCCATTCTGTTCTATGTGTATTATATTCAATAATGAGCCTGAGGTGATACAAGTAAAGGGGAATTAAAACATCTCAATCAAATGCAGATGCCATTGGAAATTAGATCAGACTGATAGAAAGCTTTCCAAACTAATGCAGAGATGTGGTGGTTAAGGAAATGTCATTAAGAGTGCCAGGATCCCTTAGGACAGTGTTTGATTGGAGGGTATCAACTTTATGCTTTCTGAATTTTTTCTTTTGTTTACCAGTTTAAGTATGGTAGCTTTTGTCACATATAATTTGAGTCAATTGCCCTTTAATTAAAGATGAATGTAACCTAATCTATACTGGAACAACTGTGAGCTAGTGGAAAATCAAATAACACCCAGTATACAGTCATCTACAAACTTAAATAACCATAGGCCATGTGCGTTGACCTGAAGGTTTTAAAAACAATTGCCAAATGGAGACCCAAGAGTGAGCCCTGTGGTATGCTACTGGTAATGTTTTTGCTTTCAGAAGTGGCATCTGTGATTCTAACAACATGGTTTTTGTCAGACAACCAATTAGCTATCCACTGTACAACATGAGGATTTATCTTAAGTCTGTCAATAATGCATGCATAAGAATTTGTGTCAAAGGCCTTGGCCAGGCTCAGATATGTGCTGTATGTACTACATAACTTCTGTCCACTGTTTGTTAATTTTTCAAAGGAATTAATGAGGTTAAGGAGGGAGGCCAAATTGATGTGGCTCCATGCTTAAGAGATTATCAATGTCCAGATTAATGAGGTCTATGATAAGACCAGAAGTGCTTGCATGAGAACTTCTCTGGTTGGATGCCCTTAAATGAAGATCACAGATTTTTAGGCTAGATTGTATGGTAAAAAGACATGGGCTCATGGGCTATCTGCCTATCCTATTATTATGATCATGGGATATAGTGGGTTAATTGGATGCATACTGTTTTTTTTTTTCACATTTGTGGAGATGCTGGCCTGTCCTTTTTAATTTTCAATGTATATGCACACAAATACAATTGTACAAAAAGTGTTTGAAGTTTACTGGAGCACTCACTGCACACTATTTCACATCTGGAGCAAATGCCCCAACATACCCCAGTGTGGAGATCCCCATACTATTAAGTTGGTACAGATTCTTTGTACTTTGGTTTGGTATTTCATCAGCACCAGAGGTTTTCATAAGAAATGTTGTGTAGGTAATTGCAAGCTTTGAAGGTGGTATGAGCATAATCAATAATCTGGCAATGTGGGGAACTCAAGAAAAACATAATGAGGGTCTGACAGAGCTGCTGAATAGATTAAGACAACACTAATTCAAGTTTAATAGGAGCATATCTTAATGAAGAGTGATAATTCTGAAATACATGGGTTGCATTCTATCACCAGAAAAAAATAAAATGTTATATATAAAAGGTCAGTACAACTGTGCAAATGCCAAAGCTCAAATATAAGCAGGTAAAACAGAAGTTTCTTGGAATGATACATTATCTTGCAAATTGCATACCTCATATGTCTGAGATAATTTTCCTTCTAAATAAGTGTTATTGAAAAATGTTCCCCTGGTAATAGGGTTATGAACAAGAAGAATCTTGAAAATGCTTAAACTAGTTATAGTAGCTCCAACATTAATATACTATGATGTAAGATAGTCAGCTGTGCTGCAAGTAAAAGCCAGTTAGAATGGTGTAGGAACTGCAGTCCTACAAGAGAATAGACCAGTTGCCTGCAATCAAGAATGTTTATAGATGCACAAAATTCATACACTCAGAAAAGGACCTGTTTGCAGTAGTGTACCGATGTAAGAAATTCAATGAATATGACTATGATAAACAAGATAAGCTGGAAACAGATGCCAGACTCTAGCAAAACAAACTCAAAGTCTTTGTACAAGGTACCTATGTATAATTTGAAAGTGAAATGCAGGTCAGATAAGTAACCACATACAGAAGATATTTTAAGTAGATTATATTTCCCAGAGAGGCATGGAGAACTGTTAGAAGAGTCAAACATTCTATGGATCATTCCACAGTTATCAATAACAGAAAAAACAAAATAATTTCAGAGATGTACTGATACTCACTCAAAACAGCATGCATGAAGACAGCACAACTGATATGCAGCTGAACCAAGTATGGAGATAATTTACATAAAGAATAATGGTGATGGATTGCAGAAATATGGGAAGTTACCAAAAGAAAGAAAGTAGTGCAGGAAGAAGTAGGAGAACATATACACCAGACCAAGAAGGAATACTGTCTGGCTAACAATGAGGCTAAGATAACAGTTGCAATGGCAAAGAACAATGCATCAGAGGCACTCTACCAGCTTCTGGAAAATGACTCAGCAGATGGAAGAAGGAAGCTCTATTAGGTTGCAAGGCAATGACAAAAAGATAAAGAAAATAGTTCCCTGTCACTATTTGTAAGGGATGCCAACAACAATCTGCTCACCAATCCAGAAGCCATCAAAAGCACATGGAAGGAGTACTTCAAGAACCTTCGGAATGATGAAAGCTCCAGAGAAACTATACTGCCACATGTACAGTCCACAGGGAAAGAGAAAGAAGAATTCCCCTCAGAAGAAGTAACAGCATTACGGAAAATGAAGTCAGGCACAGCAGGAGGCTGAGGTAAAGTTTCATCAGATAAGATCAAGGTGTTGATCACGTTACAGGTGAAGTGACTCCTGACAGTGCTCATCGCAGCACAGACAGAAAGGCATATCCCAGATGACCACAGAAGAAGCACTCTAGTGCTGTTGTTTACAAGAACAAGGGGACATTCACAACTGAGTACAGTACAGAGAAATCAAACTCCTGCCACAATGAATTAAAGTGCTGGAGAGAATGATTGGTAAATTAAAATATATAATAGAAAGTAAGAAGGGATATGGGCAGTTAGGATTCAAATAAGAATGCAGTGCAACTGACCAAATTAATGTCTGTAGTATAAAAGATATTGATGAATAAGAAATTGGAAATTAGAAAAGAGTTCAACCAAATGTTTCTGGAGTTGGAGAAAGCACATGACATGGTCCCAAGAAAGGGGAAGTGGGCAGTCCTGTGATGGTTCAAAATCCCGGAAACATTGGTGGAACTGGTGCAGGTTAGGTACAAGGACCCAATGACACCAATACAGTGTTTGGTCTGACAGAGGGATTCCCAGTAGTATTGAGTGAACATCAGGGTTCATCTGTTAGCTCACTCCTCTACATATATGCGATGGACTACATTAGAAAATGAGCCAGAGGGGACAGTTCAACAAAGCTGCTGTATGTAGCTAATAAGGCACTATGACTCTGAGTATGAATTTTAGCAAATGATAGGAAGGAGACTGAAATGCAAAACTAAAGGCTCATGGGAAGAAACTGAGCACAAACAGGAACAAGGGGAAGAAACTGAGCACAGACAGGAACAAGGGGAAGAATCTGAGCACAAACACGAACAAGGGGACATTCACATCATGGCAACAAAATGGGAAATTAAAGAAGCCGAAAACTGAGATGGAAGTTAAATAGTGGAATGGGTTAATGGCCTCAAGTATCTGTAAGGTATGGTTGAAGAAAACAGAAGTCTGAATGAGGAAGACAGAGGTAGAATCAGAGGTGGTTGCACCCAACTGGCACAAATTGTTAGGGGATGAATCTGAATGATACAGAAAACTGGGAAGTAAAGGCATAGCAGCTAAAGAAGCTTGGTGTGATGAACTGCCAGAGATGGGTAGTAGGATATACATTGTGAGACAGATGCAATAATGGTGACATCAGAGCAGAAGGGAAAGTATCTATGCTTGCAGCAAAAGTCAGAGACCAAATTATGGTAGTTTAGTCACATGTACAGGAAAGCAGAAGATGATATGGTAAAAATCTTCTTCTTCTTTCGGCTTTTCCCAGTTAGGGGTCACCACAGTGGAACTCTGGTCTGCTAGTGATTGGCAGTAGATTTTTATGGTGCCGAGGTGCCAGCTCGACGCCCAACCTTCAATGAAGGCACTCCCATTCACACATGTCTTTCGAACGCCACTCGACCACGGGGAGGACATGCAGACTCCACACAGAAGGTGCTCCAGATGAAAATCGAAAGGGGGAACCTCTTGCTGTGAGGCGACAATGCTACCGCTGCACCCCTGCGGCTTATATGATATGGTAAAAATATTTAGGAGAAGTAGGTAGAATAGGAAGAAGTCAAGAGGAGAAAGGCATCCAATCAAAAGGTGGATGGACACTGTGAGAGAAGACCTACAGCAGTTGGGCACAATAGTGTAGCTATGGTGGGGTGAAGGGCACCATTGCCCCAGGTGCAAAGTGTTATGTGGTCATGATCAGTTGATCTTGATCACTGTTTAATGCATATTGTCATGTATCTGGCCACCTGGTTGGTGTGCCATTAGAAGGACCTTATGTTTTTTTTTCTTTGGGTCTGGGAGGGATTGGGCATGGATTGGCTACTGTATGCAGGAAGTTAGCCAATTGTCATCCTGAAGTTTTACAGAAGTCCTTTTTTTGTTCTTCATTTGAAGAACTTCTAGGGTGGGACATTGGTTCAGCCAGCAATGCTTCTAGTCAGGCATGACTGTTAAAGAAGGTAGGATAGTGGCTCTGAATGGAGAGATGTGGTGCCAGTTGACATGACACCCTGAACCTATGTAGAAATGGGAAAAAGGGGGTTCATGATGAAGATAACTAATACTGAGATAGAAATATAAGGCTAGGCTTCTTAAGATCCTCACAGCTCAAGAGCCTAGAAGGTTCCAATGAATCTAAGTTACAGTGTAAGGCTGATATGAGGAAAACTCATCAGAAAGAAATTCAGACTTTTTTCTTTCAAGGAAGAAATAAGTTGTGCCTAGGACCTAATGCTAAAGCTATTACAATAATAGTTCCCAATCAGCAGGCTACACAAATGCTTGAGAAGATACATGAATGATATCTTAGAATAATAAAGTGCAAAAGGCACAATTTATTGGCCACAAATGTTGACTCAAGTGGAACAAATAGAGCAGAATTATGTCAAATGAAATACATACCATAAAAGCAATTCAACACAGGAGATGCTAACATACCATTTCAAGAAAACTAAGGAGCAGAGTAGGTGATGATTTTATTTCATCTTAAGCAGTATCTCACATGTATAAATTATTCCAAGTTTCTCAAAATAATAAAACTGTTCGTAATGTATTAAAGTCTATATTCCTAAAGCAAGAAATAACTGAAGTTATTATATCTTACAATAGTCTGTAATACAAATGTCAGTGATTCAGATTTGTGCTAATGTGAATTCATAAATATAGATCCCAGGCTGCTGTATGTATAGTCAAACAGAGAAGAAGAAAGAGATATCCAAACAGTGAAAACAGCTGATGAGAAGTAGCAGTTGCAAATGCTATGAGGATCGTCATGTCACAATTTTTGAATAAAGGACTAATCCTTTGCAGAAACTCATTCTCTCGCCAGCTCAGTTGTTAATATGCAGAAGTCTGAAAAGCAAACTGCCTTCTTCAAGGTTGTTTCTGCTGCTTGGAATCTAATTAAAAATTAAAGGAAATTCTGGAGGTAAATCAGAAACAGAAATGCTTTCATGATAGGAACTACACGAGACATTGAGGTTTACAAGCTGGACAGTTGAAAAGCCATGGATAGGTTAGCAGTCTGAAGCTGAATGAGTTGGTCAAGCAGCCAAACCAGGTTATTAATAGGATAGGAAACTACAGAAGAAATTTGACATCTGCCAAAAACAAATATGTTAATGCTCAAGGAAAGAGTATGCAGAACTGACAAAAACAGTACTAGCTCGTAGCAGATAGAGAGAGAGAGGCCAGTGAAGTTGTGCCTCCTAGAAAACCTGTAGTGAGGAAGAACTGTCCTAAAGGAAAATCAGGTGCTCCAAGAGAGAGTGAAAGAGCAGCAGTTCTATTAATTCCTTTAGATATGGAGGACCATCAAAGAAACTAGATAGCTATATGGACTTTGCAAAGGCTCATTTTATTACCAAAGCATTGAAAGTTGCCTTTTGGACGTGAACTGATCTTATTTGACATAAGTAGCCCATGACATTTTTCTTGTTGAGTCAATGTTAATTTAATAGTAGAGTTATGGTTAATTTCAAAATATCAATGCAATGTAATACATGCTACCTAATAAGAGGTATATAAAATGAATATATTTTATAATTAGATAAAGAATGATATAGTATATGGGATATTTAGCTTTAAACATGCTAATAGCAAGCTCAGGGAATTGACTGCCACATGGTACATGATCTTTCTAGAAGTTCATTTTGAAAAAAAGATCTCATGGACGCTAGTGGTCCATTCGCAATGGCAGTATTTGTGCTGTTTGCGCTGCATTCTGACAATATTTACAGTACATTCTGACAAACATTAATATATCAAAGACTTATCCATATACCTTCATTTTTGACTCCTGGATGGAAATCAAAGTTGTACATGGCACTCCAGGAGTGGTGTGAGCAAAACGTACAGTACAGTCCTAGCAAAATACTGCTTTTTTCTTTTTGTCTGCTGGTTCATTTCTGCAGTCATTATTACCACAAGAGCCTTTTCCTGCTCAGTGTGACTTACTGTGGCACAGCAAACCCTAGTCAGTAGGCCCACTCTGCCATCCATTCCACCTCCTTCAAGAGTGCCTCCCCACCTTCATTGTTTATCTCCTCCCACTCACATTCTTTCACCTACAGTATTTTACTAATTCTTGCCATACCCAGTTCCATAAGCTTGCCACTCAGTTATTTGTCCATGGGAATAAATAAAGCGTATTGACAAAATCTAGTTATAAAACATCCAATGGGTTTCCTTTTACAAATTCTTGAGTAATGCTGGATCAGACTGGATCACCTACTGGTTACAAATTCATGTCTGTTTTCTATTTATCAAGTTGTTCACTTTCAGGAACTTATCTAGCCTTTCCTTCGATATTGTTACCAGTTATTAAGGTAAGGGCGATAGATTTGCAATTGGTCACTTCTGTTTTGCTTCTCTTTGTGGAGTGGTACCACTGCAGCCTCCTTTTAGTCCTCTGGAACTTGCCAGCTTTGACTCACCAGTTGAAGACTTCTGTTAAGGGATCTCATGACACTCTGGTCAAATTTTATTTATTTATTTATTTTTATTTTACATTTGTTGACCGGGCTAGTCTAGCTGGATATATGTACATTTTCAGTAGAGGCCTGGGGAGAAAAGCTCCACAGCAGCTGGATACAACTAATATACATGAGTAACTATAGACATAAGGGGATACTAATCAACAATTGGTTATACATGGTAAAAAAAAACCCTACAAGTTAGGCTTATTTACATTACATAACAAAAGAAACAGCAATGAGGGAAGGACATATAGCTAGGTATATAAAATAATAAGTACAAGACAAAATAGACACTTTTGACAACAGAGTTTAAAGCAGAAAACTTAGTAAACAAGAAAGGTTAGTTGTGACAAAAAGAGTTTCAGCCAGGATTAGAGCATGGTCACAGCCATTGTGAATTAAGGAAGGTTTTTAGATGCTTTTTGAACAGAGAAGTAGATGAAAGGGATATAAGATTACTTGGAAGTTTATTCCAAAGGATTCCAATGGTGTTAGTAAACAGAGAATCACCTGATTTGTTATTGGATTTTAGGGTTGCAGCTAGTAATTTATTGGCTGAGCATAGGGTACTTAGATATTTATAGGGGTTGATCAAGTTAAAGAGAATGGGAGTATTTGTAGGATGATGCAAGATTTTGTGGGTGATGGTTAGTTGTTGAAAAAGAAGCTGGTTTTGCAGTTCCAACCATCCTAGTTTACTTAGATTTTGACAATGGTGAGTACGGAATGAAGACCCAGTGACAAATCTGGCAATGTTATTGTAAGAAGTGGCCAGCTTATTTTGATTATTTTTAGATAGATTTGTAAAAATTGGGGAGGCATAGAGAAGCATGGAAATTAGGTGAGTTTGGGCAATAGTAGTCCTGGCTATAGGTGTTAGGAATGGTTTTAGCCTATACAGGAATCCCAGTTTTCTATTCACTGATTTGATGGTTGAATTCATGTGTGAGTCAAAATTGAAGTTATGGTCAATTGTTACACCTAAGAGTTTAGTAGTTGAGTCTGGTACAATTACAGTGCCATTATTTGATGTAATTGTGAAATCAATAGAGGGATACTTCTGGGTAGGGGTAGAAGTTT
The DNA here is from genome assembly GCF_019279795.1 of Protopterus annectens. Lineage (NCBI taxonomy): Eukaryota > Metazoa > Chordata > Ceratodontiformes > Protopteridae > Protopterus > Protopterus annectens. Next base: position 426,062,182 of record NC_056737.1, read on the forward strand.
GTTTTTTTTTTGGGTTAAGGAGGAGACAGTGTTTGGAGAACCAGTTTTCAACTAAGGTAAATACTTTTTGGGTGTTAGGCTGAAGTTCAGCAGAAGATGCTGCGGCGCAGATTAGGGTCGAGTCGTCGGCATATACTGAATACAGGTGGTTTGAGGTAGGGATGTTTTCAGGTCATTGATAAAAATAGAAAAGAGGAGGGGCCCCAAAATAGAGCATTGGGGGACTCCCTGCGAGATAGGGAGTAGAGTGGATAGGTTGTTGTCCCAGAGGACTGCCTATTGTCTATTTCTAAGATGGGATTCAAACCGTTTGACTGCCTGAGTGTCAATTGAAAGTGAAGTAATTATATCTATCATTAAGTGATGATTCACCATGTCAAAGGCTTTGGAGAGGTCTAGAAAGAGGGCAGAGGTGAGTAAGTTGTTGTTTCTATTTTTATTAATTGAGTCAGAAAAGGATAGGAGTGCAGTAGTAGTACTATGTACAAAAAGAAAATAAAGAGTGCACCATCAGCTGAAATACGAACTTGTCAGCAAATAACTCCAATTAGCAGTCTATTGAGAAAGGTTTCGTTTATTCCAAATAAACAGGAGCTGCAGCAAGTCATAAAGGTTAGCTTTCGTTGACACCCAACGCTTCTTCAGACATAGAAACTAAATAAATCTAACTTCTTTTAAACACATGCTCACATGATGTCATAATTGATTTGATCTAATTTAAAGAGACAAGCATTCATAGAAAAAAGGTTACTATTTAAAACCTTATATTATTGACATCAAGTGCTAAAAACATTGCAAACATTAAAACATTAAAAACATTTAAATAAATAAATTCTAATGATTTAAAGGTCTGGAAGCTAAGAAAGGCTTGATGGAAAGTCTTTCATTGAGTCCAAACCTATTTGCCTGTAATTTCACAATCCATTTACCCTCTTGCTCTTCTACTCTATTTTTGACATTGCCTAGCCTATTACCTGTCTTCACCAACTCAAGAACATGAAACTTGAAGGTATGGTTATCACCAACCTCAGCAACATGCCTAGCTAATGCATTCAACGCATTACTCCTAGATATTAGTATATGTGTTCTCTAATCCGTTCTCTCAGGGATCTGGTGGTCATGCCACATAAAACATCCTGCAGGACTGGCACTCAGCCAAATAAACCAGATTCCTTGACCTACAAGTTGCACAATGTTTAAAATCATAGCTTCTTTGTGTAGCAGGATGTAAGAACACATGGGTGTTGGCTATATATCTGCACTGATTGCAAGATAAACAAGCAAAAGTGCCAACCCTTGAACATGTACTGTCATTAGTGGACTCTATCATAACAAAGTAGCCTATTCAATGACATCATGTTCTTATAGGCTACTCTAGGTTTGTCATCTACTAGAGATCTAATGTTCTCATCGATCATAAGGAGGTTCCAATGTTTATGAAAAATGTCCATGACATATTTATTCTTGTTGGTGTATGGAATAGTTATCCTGTTAGTCCGAACCTTAGGTGTATATCGGGTAGATGTACAGGGAATGTCGTGCTTCTTGATAGTGGGCATCGCTATGTTGTCCCTCCTTAGATCTCCTTCAGAAACAGCTGTGAATACAGAGTTCCTGTTGTATCCCCTTGTTATAAAATTGTCTGTAGTAGTACTATGAAAAGGCCTAAAGCCAAGCTGGCAGTTGGCTAAAATATAATTTTGGAGGAGATGATCGAGAAGTTGCCGGTGAATGCATCTCTCTATGATTTTAGCTAAAGGAGAAAGTAGAGCTATGGGATGGAAATTAGAGAGTTCAGTTGAGTTTCCTCCCTTATGTAGAGGTATAATATATGAGACCTTCCAAAGAGATGGTATAGTGCATTTTGTGATGGTCCTATTAATTAAGATAGAGATAGGGTAAGCAAGTACTCCAGCTGCCATTTGCAGAAATTCAGCTGGAAGGATGTCAGCTGAGGGGGAACATGGTTTTAGTTTTTTGAAGCTGGGTATGAATGAGAGAGATTGGAACAGGCTGTAATTGGAGGAGAAGAGGTAAAATGGGTTGTGAGAGTGTGTTGGAGATGCTAGCTGGTGATAAGGTACTTGCTAATGATTGGACTGAGTCCACAAAGAATTTATTAAAGGAATTGGCAATTTGGCAGGGAGAATTTTGAGTCAAATTAGCTGGGGTTGGAGTTTTGGACTGCCCTGGGTGGAGTAGGCTATTTATACCTGACCAATATTTTTGAGGGTTTTTATGTTGGGTGTGCTGGAGCTTATGCTAGTGGTTCTTTTTATCTTGGACTATTGATTTTTTGTAGCATTTCTCAACTGTCTAAAGATTTCATGACCAGTTGGGTTTTTAGTATTTCTCCATTTAGTCCAAATTTGATTTCTTTGAAGGTTTTTTTGTCTTGTCTCCTTAGTGAGCCAAGGTGCAAATTTGCTCTTAGTTCTGACTGTCCGAGAGGGGGCATGGTGTTCTAGGATTTGTAGAAATTTATTATTAGAGTAAGAGACTGCTTTGTCAAGTGGTAGGTATTTAAGGGGTGACCAATTGCAAGCTTTAAGTTCGGCTTGAAAGCTAGCTTGGTTGAGGTGTTTTTTGTTACGGATAGTTCTATAGATTGTGTGGTTAGGTATGGGTTTTTTTTGTCTGGCAATGAAGATAAGAGAATGGTCGCTAATATCATCAGGAAGTATACCAGATTTATAGGAAAGGGGATTACTGTTAATTAGAATCCTGTCTAAGGTGGTTTGCTTGTTGCTAGGTTTATGGGTTCTGGTAGGGGAGGTAATGGTTTGATTGAAGCCATACAGGTTTATATGAGTGTTAGGCTGGGAAGAGTTACAACAGTTCCAGTCAATGTTAAAGTCTCTAAGGAGTATGGTTTCTTGTGGAAAGGATGTGGAGAGCCAATTAAGGACAGTTTCAAGAGTGTTAATGTTGTTGCCTGGAGGGATATAGGAGCAGATTATATATAATGATTTATTAGCATTTATCTGTAGTTTAGAGATTAGGATTTCAATGCTATTGGGTGAGGGAGGTTGGGTATTTAGTGGTGTAACCTGTAAATGAGATTTATATAATATTGCTACACAACCACCCTTTTTATTTAGGCGATCTGATCTCAGGATGTTATAACCTGGTGGGATTATATCATTATCCTTAGTAACTGGTTTGAGCCATGTTTCTGTAAGACATAGGATGTCAAAAGAATGTATGTGTAGAAGGGCATGAAGTTGGGTTATTTTATTATTTAGGCTACGAATATTGAGGTGGCCTATGAGGAGAGAATAGTCAGAGATACTGGAGAAGCAAGAAGTGATGGAATGGTCAGAATGAGGATCTGAGATTGTATTATTTGGGCCTGGTTTAGGATGTATATCTCCATGCAGTAATAGGAGCTATAAAGGGCTATGAAGGTGTTTCAATAATTTATAGAGGAGAGGGATTTGTTTTCTAGTGTGTGGATACATAATATGGGTTAATCTGTGGAATTTAGGAAGAAGGTAGGATGATGAGGATGTTATGTTCAAGTGGGTTTGTATGGCTAGAGGAGAGTTTGAAATTGTGTATTTTAAGGGGAGCTGAAAATTAAAGAGGCTATGATGCTCATAGCAAGTAAGGTAATGTGATAAAAATAGGGGGGTAAGAATAGTGAGAAAGAGAAGGCCATTATTGAGGGTAGATCTGTGTATAGTAGGCATGGCTGGGAGGAATAGGAGATAGCTGCTAGGAGCTATGAGATAGAAGTAAGAGCAAGGTTAAAGGGTAGAGTTGTTAAAGGGAAAAACGGGTGAATAGGATAGGTATGTTAATGAGATAGTGAAAGGGTGGAGAAGTTAGAGAGAAAAATGAGGTAGATGAAGGTAGCAGGGGATAGGATGGGTAAGTTAATGAGGAAGCAGTGGCGGCTGGTGACTTCAAATCACAGGGGGGCTGCAGGAGACAGCTGAATGGGTGGGGTCAAGGGGAAGGGGTGTGGTCAACCAGAAAGGGGAGGAGCTATGCACAAAACCACAAAAAACTAACTTTAATTAAATACGCTGCCCTGGGTGGCAAACCATCATTATGAAAGTCCAATCAAGACAAAAATAAGTGTAGAAGAATAAAAATATGTCAATGCATTGGCTGCATGACAGCTTACTTAATATCCAGATGGAAACAAAAGGTTGTGAGGCATGAAAAAATAAATTACTTTTTAAATACATTACTGGAATGCCAGTCAAAATCAAGTATAAGAAAAACCAGAAGCACTAAACTCAAACCACTTCTCCTTGCACTGCAGTTCTAATTATAATATATTCAGCTTTATTAAAGTACCAAGTAACATGCTGAAAGTAGAAATCTATGTGATGCCCCACTTGTAAAAATGTTTCTTATCCAAAAAGACCTGCTGCCTGACAACTTGTTTCATGGGGAAAACATGATAAAAGTAAAAAATGAAAAGCAAACAAGAAACAAGCTCAAGATACATTGCTTAAAGTATTACTGTACAGGTTATGGACCACACATGATTGGCATTCTGTTTAGTTTACGGGTAAAGTCTGTAGAGATGACTGGAAGTCTCCAACAAGTGTAATGAGCTTTTTAAAATAATGGAATCCTGTCCTTTAATACCCAAGGCTTATACATTATCTAATCAAGTATTCTCTGCATGGCAACAACAGAAAGGCTTTCAATGTTGGCAATTCTTTAACAGCATGCTTATTAAAGCTTACTTGCATCTTACGATCTCAGACAAGCTTACCTTATGGTCATTAAAGCATTGCTACTTAAACACAGAGCAACAGGCACTTTGAGTAATAAGCATAAATCAACAGTACAAAAATATGACAGAAACCAGACCATTCTGCAAAATCAAGGACAGATGAAAAGCCACTGTAGTACTTATGCAGTGTGTCCTCCCAATCCAAGGTGGATACAACTACTCCTTGCCTTGCATGGACACATCCAAAGTCACTACATGGGGGAGTGGGGTGCAACAAGCATGTCACAATTTGAAATTTCTCTGGCTGACTGTGATGGCCCTGACACATTTGTCATGCCTCTCAACCTCAAGAGCAAGAAATCTGGACAAAGCCATACACAGAAGTGGGACAAAGGCCCTAAAATAAGGACAATTTTTAAATATTGCTCTAATAAACTTAGAAAGATAATAGAATAGGTCTTGCATTAGTATGAATTTTCTGAAGGGTATAAAATCTGAAACTCAAATGTCTGTCATTTTCTAATTTCAGTCTTTAGTGATTTGTCACTAATTTGCCAAAAAACACAATTTTATGAAAAATGGACCAAAAATGTGATGCAAAAATATAAAATAGACACACAATACAGCTGCTACCTGTCAAAGAAGGGACACTTTAATATTAGTACTGCTACCTTGAGCAGCTGACAAAATAAAAGAATCTACATGCATTTCAAGTAATCTATAACTTTGATTATTACAGTTATTTAATTGTAAACCCTCCATGTTTTCTTCCAAAATTGCTATTTTGCGGAGGGATTATTAGGGGGAAGAGCAACATTTTGAGCCAAAATTGGGGACAGTTGAGAGGTTGGCTATGCCTAATTCTATAAAGCAATTTATTTGCATGTACCTCTCAACCTGTTAATGCAGTAAATCTGAACAAGGCCAAATATATTGGGGGCACATATAAACAGTACTAAAAATTGCTCTTGTATAAATTGAGACAGTTGATAGAACAGCTCTTACTTTAACATGCATTTTTCTGAAGGTTATGAAGTCTGAAACTTATTATTTAGTGACTTAATTCCTAAATGATTTGCCAGAAAACTACAAATTTTATGAAGAACAAACCAAAAATAAGAAGTAAAAATCTATTCATTCTTTGAAAATCTGGACAGTTGGGAGGTATAGTTCAGCTGGGCCTGTCTGAGTTTGCTGCCCTTCCCCCCTGACAAAATAATGGGGGGCCATTCCAATAATGCAGCCATTCCAATGAACCATTACTTGGCTATTTCACTCCATTTACCATAAACACTAATGTGCATACTGCTTTACTGCTATGATGAGTTGGACTTGATTTGAAAGTTTTATTTTGTATTTTACAGCACAAACACTAAGTCATCTGTTAAACAAAGTAATACAGTCTCACAATGAAAACTTAGCATTAAAACTTCTCTGCCCTTGAAACTCACATTCATTGAAACAGCATTGAAACCCACATTCAAAGAAAATACATTTTGCCAGTGGCAGATAAAGATTAATTTTGGGCTGTTTTCAAATCATAGGCCCCTTGCATATGAAACATACATGTGCTCTTTGATACACCTTCCTCATTGTACTAAAATTATATTCCTTGTACAATACAGTACACTTGTTAGAGGGTGTTTTAAATTTGTTTTGAACATTTTTCCAGTAAGCAATGAAACAAACCATATGCACCCATAATGACAAAACTGCCCAGTTGAGAACATTTATCATAAAAAAATCTACTCAGTCTTCCACAGTCCACCATTATTAGTAAATATACACAATTCTACAGTCCACCATTATTAGTAAATATGCACAATTCCACAGTCCACCATTATTAGTAAATATGCACAATTCTACAGTCCACCATTATCAGTAAATATGCACAATTCTACAGTCCACCTTTATCAGTAAATATGCACAATTCTACAGTCCATTATCAGTAAATATGCACAATCTCTGAAGTAAGTCATCTAAATAATTCCACATTAAAGAAATCTGTAACTAATGAAGTGGTTGCTGCTAGCAATCACCTTTATATTTCATGGTTTCATCGAAAAATAAAGTGTCTGTTGCCCCTCAGGAATAAATTGCCTATATTACATTAAAAATGATAAGATAGTAATAATATTGCAAGAGGAAATGGATGGCAAACTGATAACAGACTCATAGTTAGTATCTTCACCAAGGAGAACATTCTCAATGGCAGCATCCACCCTTGTGGGAGTAGAACCCCCAGCCTTCTGCATCAAGAGCAAGTATAGAACCTGTTGTGCTATAGTATTACCTAGGCAAAGCACTAAACTTCTATTCCCCTGCAGCTCTCAGCTCCTTGTAAAATCTACTCAATACTCAACTGCATCTCAGCTTCGCAGCTCAAGAAAACTGGAAAAAGCCAAAATGTATTGGCGGGGGGGGTCAAAAGCCTAAAACCAGGGACACATTAAACATTGCTTGTATAATCTTGGAAAGTTGCCAGAATAAAATGTTGTGTTGCCACCATACATTTTACTGCCAAGGTCCCTGAGCAAAAAACAGAGTAACATACCACTACGCCACATCAGCTGCTTTGTAAAGAGAGGAAGACTGAAACTTAAATGGCTATCATTTAGTGAATTCAGTTCTCACCATAGCTGTCAACCTCTTAGTACAAAACACCTGGACAAACCCAGTAATGAGGGAATACAGCCCTCAAACATATTCAGTGAATTCAGTTCTTGCCATAGCTGTCAACCTTAGCACAAAACCTGGACAAAGCCAATAATGGGGGAATACAGTCCCAAAAATAGGGACAAATTTAAAATATTCATCTTATAAACTTAGAAAATTGCTAGAAAAAAAGGTTGTGCTACTATGTATTCTGAAGAACATGAAGTTTGAAATTCAAATGCCGGTCAATTTTACTGCTGACAAAACAAAAACAATTTTCAGCAGAGACCCAGGGATTAATACTGCAGACACGTCTTTGTAAAATGACAGGGCACCAGAGCAAATCCACACAAACACAGGGAGGAGATGCAGACTCCACACAGAAGGCACCCCAACCAAGAATCAAACCAGAAAACCTATAGCTGTGAGGCAACAATACTACAACAGCACCATCAAATATGCGAGGATTTAAACATTCAGAAACCTGAAGTCTGAAATTCAAATGCCTGTCAATTTTACTGCTGACAGAACAAAAACAATTTTCAGCAGAGACGCAGGGATTAATACTGCAGACACGTCTTTGTAAAATGGCAGGGCACCAGAGCAAATCCACACAAACACTGGGAGGAGATGCAGACTCCACACAGAAGCCACCCCAACCAAGAATCAAACCAGAAAACCTATAGCTGTGAGGCAACAATACTACCACTGCACCATCAAATATGCAAGGAATTAAACATTCAGAAACCCTTAAGTTTGAAATTCAAATGCCTGTCAATTTTATTTAACATTTTTTAATCAGGACAGTCTGACTTGGAACAAAAAAACAATTTTCAGCAGAGGCCCAGGAAGAAATAATGCAGACATGTCTTTGTAACATGGGAGGACACAAAAGCAAACCCACACAAACACAGGGAGAAGATACAGACCCCACAAAGAAGGAACCCCAGCCAAGAATCAAACCCGAGAACCTGCAGCTGTGAGGCAACAATGCTACCAGTGCACCATCAAATAAAAACAAACCCATACAAACACAGGAAGAATATAACAGACCCCACAAAGAAGGAACCCCAGCCAAGAATGAAACCTGAGAACCTGCAGCTGTGAGGCAACAATGCTACCAGTGCAACATCAAATAAAAGCAAACCCACACAAACACAGGAGAAGATAACAGACCCCACAAAGAAGGAACCCCAGCCAAGAATCAAACCTGAGAACCTGCAGCTGTGAGGCAACAATGCTACTACTACACCATCAAATATCAAGCATTGCAACATTTACAAACCACAGATATTATGAGGAACAGATTAGATCGAATATGAGGCAAAAATCTGCAATTTTTTTACAAATGGTGGTGGGTAGGGAACTCAAGTCTTTAACACCTGCATACAGGGTACAGGGTTCAAGCCTGAGGTATTCCCTACCACACCACCATGAGCACCTGGGGCATTTACACACACACACACACACACACACACACACACACACACACACCATCCAGTATAAAGGCAGCAAGTACCATGCACACACCATAAATTCAATCCAGCAGCAAGTACCATAAATCCAGTATAAACATTGTAAAAGTAAAAAGCACCAGACACTTACCTGTCTGTTCTCCATAATATCCAGCTAATGTACATCCTGCCCGCGCAATACTCCAAAGACCCGCGAGATCCCAAGCAAAGCTCCTTCCCGACGAGACTGCTGCTGTTGCAGTCCGGACCCGACACATAATCCCAGTGAGTCTGTGCACTTTAAAAGTGCACAGACGTCTCCTTGTGTTTCCCTATGGGGACTGCCTGGAGCATGCGCATAGACCGACAGTAGTCGGGACTACTGCGCATGTGCGAAATTAAAAAAAAATGTTTTTCTATTTTTTATTTTGAGGGGGCTGCAGTCCGGCAGTCCGATAGCACGGGCCACCCCTGTGAGGAAGTGAGAGGTAATTGGTTAATAGAAGATAGGGGTGTGGCCTGAGTAGTATAAGGTTAAGTGCACTGGGGGTGGGAATTGGGGGTAGGGTAGGGGAGCGAAGTGAGCCCGCAGGGCGAATGAAGTGGGTTAGAGCAAGTGAGAAATAGCTCACAGAAACAATCAGTGAAATAGTAGAATACAGCTAACTTCTTGGAAGTAAGAGGTAAGAGGGGAGTGCTAGTATATTTATAAAATAGCTAGGGCTAAGGACTATAGCAGAAAAAAAAGGAAAGGGGAAGGGACTAGACAAAGTAAGATAAATGGCAGGACAGAAGAGTATAACAGAGTAGTTTAGTGTTGAACTAAAATAGATAAAGGTAAGGATTATTTAGAAGCTAATAGGAGCCTTGGGAAAGGAGCCTTCTAGTGGACAAAGTTTAAAATTACATTTAAATTATGTAGAAGGATGAAGAAGAAAGAAGACAGAGTTAGACAACACAAAAATAAGGAGAGATAAATACCCTAAGGAGGAGATGGGGAGGTAGGCTGCTGGGTACCTGGTTCAGGTAGGAGATTTCATACAAAGTACTACACTGTAGCAAAATACTAGGTTTTAGTTACAATACAACTTCTCAGTTTAGTAGAGAGGTCAGACATACTTTATCTGATTCTTTGGATGGAGGGAGATTTGAAAAATAGGACAACAGCTTCCTTTAGCTTGTAGTTTGAAAGTTGAATTTATGTTGGGGGTTCTTGCAGGGTAGGCAGGTAGCATACACAGGTCTTACAGCAGGATAAAGTTTATAAGCTAGGTGGGTTAAGGAGAGGAGAAAGAAGGCAGTAGATTAAAAATGTACAGTAAAAAAAGTCTAACATATGACATTGAACAAAAATTAAGGTTGAAAGACTGAATATGCAATAATAAACAACATCTTACACATGCATTCCTATGTAGAGAGCCACCACATACACCAAGAATGACACTATGTAGCAACTGCACTCTAGGATGACTTCAATAATCAGCATTAATTTCAAAGCATGTAAGGTAGAATTAAAAAAATAGTCTATTAGCAAGCATAGGTATACATTAGAATGGAAAGAATAAGACAGTATCTATCAACTGATATTGCAAAAGAATAAGGCATTAACAATCAAACCAACAGCTTCATTTAGCTAACTCTAGTATACATTAGTCTACAAAATAATAAAACAGTATCAAAACAGAAACATATTCAAAGGTTCAGAAGTACAAAAAAAAAGTTATAGTCCTCATAGACCTAATGTTGTTAAGAAAAGGTAAGTTAAGGAGCTATTCTACAACATAAGCAAGCCTTAGCCTTTGTATATATACATGTAATAAGATTCAGCTAGCTTGAAACAGAGTGTACTTTTAGTACATAAATTTACAGCCACTCACCAACAAAAAACAGTCGGTGTTAGGCTACTAGGTGTAAATAAAAGGGGAAATAGTTGGATGGGACTTATCTATGTGAAAAGGATACCGTCCACTTTTAAGCCAAACAGCTGTTTCTAAGGCCGAGAGGAAACAAGAAAGAAGGCACAGCCTCTTATAAGCAGGGTTGAGTTATGCTGCTACCTCTTAATAAAACAATAAAAGTAGCAAAAAAAATGTATAGAATTTGCGTGCATTTAGCTGAAATTTCAGAGTCATTCAAAGTGTATTTCAGCTTTAAAATTGCTTACACATAGTGTATCCATGCTATGATCGACCACTCCGCACTTAGAATTGCATATTTTCAATAGCAGCGACTACCGATAGGGTTGTCACTAGCAGAAACTACCGATAAAGGTAGCCAAATTCACAAACATACGCTAACTCCGATGAACAGTTGTTTTACAGTTAAAGTAACACTCCAGATAAGGAGTGTAGCCTTACGCTGCAACACTATTGCATGGAGGGGTGAGTTAACTAAGGAAAGGAAAAACATACTCAGACATAGGTCGGCAATAACAGGAGTATATGCATCCCTTCCAAGTGATACTTTTGGCGCCAAAAACAGTAAATCTAAAACAGTAAGGCAATACACTGTTTTGTCCCCCTAAAACGCCAGGCTTTAGGACTGATAAATGGAGTTCAGCAACGCTTCCAGTAGTGGCACATTGTAGCAGAATTCACAGATATATATATATATATATATATATATATATATATATATATATATATATATATATATATAAATATAAGCACAGTACAGTAGCCCAAATGCTAGTAAATGACCTTTAGTAATACAGTAAACCTGAGTCAAAGTGTGTGGCATAGATACTAGCCATGTGCGGGGTGAAGTTTGGAGGCAGTGCTTTCAAAGAGGGAATTTAAACTACCCGTGTAACAAGTAGTATAACAAACGGATTTATATCAGAATGCTCCATAAACCATGTAGGTTAAGTCTGTCCGAATGAAAATCTGATAGGGTATGTACTTGCTGATATGTGATTCCTATTAAACAACATGTATCAAAAAACACGAGAGCGTGCTTAATGACCCTCGGTCAAGGTATCTAAAGTGTGGTAAATACCAATGCTAAGCTCTACAAAATATCATGTTTAGTACAGCGAGCAATTAATCTGGTAGATATACACCAATTCTAGTGAAATAAAGAAAAAGAAAAAACAGCGATAAGAAACAAATTTCTTGGGATACTGGGAGTTATGTCATTGAGGACTTTTGCTTTGTCTTCCCTGCATTCCTTGAGCACCCTTTTGTCTACAGTTCCCTATTTCTACATCATATAATTATCCAAGCTTGCCATATCCCACTATTCTGTTTCTTCCTCTGGTATTTTGTTTGCTATCCTCTTCCACCATTGTGAATGACACAACAGCTTTATCACTGTTGGTCAGGAGATCCAGTAATTAACACAGAGGGTTTGGGGTATGCGCTTTTAATGAGCAGCTTCGTGTGGTTCAGGCTTTGATTCTCTCAGCCTCCATTTGCCTACTGCATGGCCCTGAGAAGTCACTTAACCAAACAGTGCTCCTGGGCTGACTCTGAAAACAGTCCATGTGGATCAGAGCTCTACCCTTTTTAAATATAAATAAATAAAAAAAAAACATTTTCTGTTAGGTGTCCATCTCCTTCATTGTCAGCTAATACTATGTCCAGAATTTTCTTACTTGTGCTTTCCTGTATTAATTGTCCGATCTAATGTTTTGATCAGTTTGTTTAGCTTTCTAGAGTTAGATTTTGAAATACTCCATTTATGCTCCTGGAAGTTAAGCCCCGCCTCTTTCTCCTTCTACTAGTTCTTCACTCTTATTTTTTTTCTTTTACTGCTGAGTCTGAGGGATAATAAACTGTAGACAGCCACTGATATTCTCCCATCTTTTCATCCAGCCCAACTACTTAGACACCAACTGTCCTAGTGACCTTTTCTCCTGTCACTTTATCTACTTTTCACTCAACTGAATTACAGTTAATGCCTTGCACTACCTAGGGTGTCCCACCCCATCCTGTCCTTGCTATCCTGCCTGAAAATAATGATATTGTGGAATTTCTATGTCCAAGTCTGCTTTACATTTTGCTCAGGTTTTGGTCTCCCTTCTACATCTACTTGCCCAGTAAGTTGCACACTTTGCAGTTCCATTTTTTTACCCAAACTTTAGAAATTTTATAACATAACAATGTTCTTCATTCTCGTGTTTTACCTACTTATAGTCTTTGCTTCCCTAACTAGTTTGTGCTCTTCTCCTACCTAATATATATGTTCCCACATGTCTTCCTGAGTCTTTCTGCTCTTCATTTGTTACTCTTCTGTCAGTTTCCCCCTGCCCACTTTCAAGAGAGTTTAAAGATTTAAGTGATTTATTATACATTTCTGGTCCAGATGTGAACAAAAATCCATGCAGCATTTTTAGAACAAAATGTGCAGAGAAAGGTAGACCCATCTGTGACACAGAGGGCTTTTTGTGCCATGCCTTTCTTTGCATCATTCACTTAAGTAATAAAAATGGATGAGCACTTTAGCAACGGTCATCATATAACATGCGTCTGTGCTGACTGAAGTAACTGTCACAGAAATATCTTCTGCAGTAATAGTGGTCATGTAACTAAAAAAAGTTATTGTCTTAGATTAGAAATTCTTTGTCAGAAATTACGGACAAGGCTGCAGCTTATAGGATATGACAGCAATTCAATTTCATGTGATTTGTTCAGAATAAGTGTCTTTTGACTGTATCATGAAAAAATAAAGCATTCTCAAGTTCTGCCCATTTTGTTCAAAAACTTCTGTATGAATTTTAGTGGAGAGTCATATCCCCCAAATGTGATGAGTTTTAGAAAGGGACTACAACCACAAAGGACTGTAGAAGTACTTCATGTAAACAGACTGTTGCACATGTTTCTATATATTTATCATCTTTTATTCAATTAGAGTTAAAAAGGAAGTATTGTGACTTTGATGTCCCCACCCTGGGCCAGTAATCAAAGAGCCTGAATCCTCACCACTGACACTGGAGAGGGATGTTCCCTTGGAACAAAAATCGATACACCCAATATTTCCAGATGCAGCTCTCTGCACCAGGCACAATTTCCCTTAAGAGCACACAGGGAACACACTCAGACTGGGGTCTGGGTTTCTCTCTGTCTCTTCCCAGGTCTCCAGTAGGGCTCTCCACTGGCACAGCTGCAGAGTTAAGTCCTCAGCTGTGTGTCTAAGCCAAATCCTCCACCACTCTCTGTGTGAAACCAGTGCTTCATGTCCCTGCTCCAAGTAGCTGACACACACACTCTTTGAGATTTGATTTGTATACACACACACACACACACACACACACACACACACACACACACACACACACACACACACACACACACACACAAAGCCTTGTTAAGATCTGCTTCAGCTCCTGGAAGTCATACAACCATAAAACCCTTCCACTCTTCCTACAAGAGCTAATAAATCATACTTCTTACATACATTGCATCTCTGGCTTTATTCAAAACTGTGAGATAACATCTTTATGTGCTAGCCTCAGTAATTTAATTTCTTACTGTTTTCCAGAGTTAGCTGGAGCTGAGCTTAACCTCTTCTCTTCTAGTATCCTCTGTTTATGTATATATATAATTCAGTTACAATAAAGTCAGGACCCACTTTTGGTACATTTTAACATAAGCAGCTTTGCAAATACATTTTTTCAACACAAGCATCTGTACAAATCAGTTTGATATACGAATGACATATAATTCTTTACAAAATTCTGGCTAGCTGTGCTGGCATATGTTACACAACCACTGCCCTACTTGTCCTGGCATAGCTGGCAATACCTCACATCATCACAACGACAACCATGAGTACATGACTTCTACAGTTAGTAAAACCGATATGTGGGGAACTGCATGTAAATAAACACAGGAAATGTAGATCAGCTTTCCAGTGATTCCCCTTTTGGTGTCCTGGATGCTATGTTGGTTGAGGGTACAGCTCCCCTAGGTGGTGTTGTCTGGAATACTTAGTTTGAAGCACAAAGCCACATTCCTTATGCTTTTTTCCATTCAACCCATATAGAGATGATGGTGAGAGAGACACAAGGTCAAACACTTCATGTCTTACATAAATGTCATGTGCAATGAATGAAGTAATATAAAGCATGAGGCTTCAAATTATTCTGGGTATTTGAACTCCAACTCCTGAAGTTTCTTCATTTCTACAGGGTGGTACACAGCACAAGATCTTACAAACCTTTAATGCTGAGGTTCAATATCACAAATCAAGACACATTCATTTACTTTATAGTACTGCCCTTACACGGGGGAATTATTGGAAATAATTTTAAAAGGTGAGGACATGCAATGACTTTCTCCTTGCAAAAAACAGAAGTGTAAGATATGAGATTTCCATCCCAATTTCTCATTTTCTCCCTCTCATAGCACTCAGATAGACCTAACATATCTCCTCCCATTTGCTTCAATATTTGAAATGTAAACCTTCTTCCACATTGAAGTAAGGACAAGCATTCACAGTATTATGCTATGTGATGTATAAATGAAAACAATTAATTACACTTTCTTTGCATGTTGGCCCTTACGTGACATTATGCATTGGTCAGTTCTATGATTATAGCATCCACTCCATACCTCTCAACCTGTTAGTGCAAGAAATCTGGACAAAGCCTGACATAATGGAGGGACAAAGGCCCAAAAATAGGGACAGATTTTAAATATTGCTCTTATAAACTTCAAAAGTTGACAGAATAACAGGATTTGACTTAGCATACATTTTTCTGAAGAACATGAAGTCTGAACCTCAAATGTATGTCATTATTTCTTGACCAATCCTGAGATAATCCCAGTGATTTGCTAGAAAAACACAGATTTTGTGAGATACAGACTAAAAATATGAAGCACAAATCTGGACATTCTGCGAAAATCTGGTCATTTGAGAGGTATGATCCACTCTTTTGTTTTTATGGTAGGAGCTTATTGTCAAAGGGCACATTTATTGTCATTCCACATAGTGATGATAGCAATGTCACTGCAGAACACATGATAGGCAAGCCTGGCATGCATGCATGATTAACATATGAAAATTGCTTTTGATAAGGAAATACCACTTCTGGTGTGAGATGCAGGGGTTTAAGGGATTACAACTTGCCATTATGTACTGAACACAACCTACATTTTGCTTTGCAACTCACACACTGTACTTCAACAGTCAGTATGTAAATATATATAGGTTTATTATTGTTTCTTCGAACGGAAAAACATTTTCCGTTTGGAAAAACGAATAGTAATACCGAAATGAAAAACAACGAATGGTGACAATGTTGAACCAAATGCTCAACGCATTTGACTTGACATTATTGTCGAAACCACCAGTTGGTAGCCATATAGGAGCTGATGTAAATCAGACTCCTGTACGACAAATCATATTTTTGCAATGGGGCAAGCCCGCGTACACCCCCCATCCCCCTACTTATATATTCTAACTCCGACATCACACTACAGTGGGGATGTGGATGAATTTCCACTCCCCACTGTACTGCAATCTCCATGCAGGTAGTCGACTTACACTTATGAGAATGCAGTAGTGCATTCGCATAAGTGTAGTCGACTATCTGGTTCACAAATGTTTGTGCACTCGACATTCTGATTTTCGGCACATTGCAGCCAACAGAATGTCATTTGCACAAACGTATGTAAACTATATAAATATATATATATATATATATATATATATATATATATATATATATAGTTTACTATCAAAACAGTAAAGCACACCTTACTGTGTGTCAGAAGGTTGAAGGTAAGGGTGCAAAAAGGCAAAACTGTGATCGCAAATCCTGTCGACTCTGAAACATTGGCACATAGTTTGGGTTGCAGTTTTGAGTGTCAGTATTTTTATTGGATCGCACTACAGTGCGGATTGGGAAAAATGGTTATGTAAAAAAAACAGACAGAATGCAGTATATTACAGCAGTGGATATGTAAATAAATAGAATGTAGTATATTACAGCAGTGGATATGTAAATAAATAGAATGCAGTATACTATTAACATGTGGTATATGAATAGAGTGCACTATATTACAGCAGTGGATATGTAAATAATAAATACAATGCAGTCAGTATACTACAGCATTGGGTACATAAATAGATACAATGCACTATATTACAGCAGTGGATATATAAATAAATAGATGTTATGCAATATATTACAGCAGTGGATATACAAACAAATAGATACAATGCATTGTAGAACATTGGTGGGTATGCAAATAGAAACATTGCAAGTGCTGAGAGGTGACCCTTGTTATAGGTGAATGTACTGTGTCAGATTTGCAGACAACGTATTACATATCATAGCTCATAACCTTTACTGCAGGATAAATGAGCCAAAATATATACATGTTCAATGTTTATAGTTATGTGGCAATAAATGCCAAGATATATCCAGGTTTGATAAAGAATTTTGTATATCTTTCTATCCACTCATAAAACAAGTAAAGCCTGTAAGTGTACCTATTCAGTAATGTTCTTCCTGTTGGACTGGGTTAAGTTTCAGGGAAGGAGATTTGCAGAACATTTGGTTAAATCTGGGAGGGGAATGGGAGTTCTGAGAATAGAAGCATTTAGGCTTGGAATCCAAACATCTGATTTCTTACTTTTTATGGTGGGAATTAAACTCCCCTGATGCATTAACATAATTTTTTTTAACACAGTAGCTGTAATTCTGTATCATGCATTCCTATCTAAAATGGAACTGGAGTCAAAGCTTTTATGGTAATCAGTACAGAGACCCCAAATTACAGTGAACTCTTTGGCTATATGCTGTAAATCACAGCACACAAATCAATGATTTATACCTTAATGAGACCAACTAGTTATGAAGTCTATACTTTGAATTACATTTGTTTTGAGTGCAGTGCCATATAGTAATGACATATAACTTAATTAACAGCATTTACCAAAGCATAGTCTTAATAGGCAATGGTAAATTATTTCTCTTTCAGTACTTCCACAGTCAGTAAGAGCATTTTAAATACTCTTAGAGAAGTACCAAGGTGATGTAGGTAGGATTGTTTATAGTGAAGGCTTGCTATGCTTACCACATTATTTGTATTTAGTGAGGAGTGTCTGTAAGCAGGTAAAGCCATTCACTCTACTAGAATGTAAGTGAATGAGTATATGCCAGATCATGAGGATCACAACTGTTGACTGTAATTAACAAAAGTATCCCGGGGGAGTAAAAGTCCCTGTATCCTCTCCTAATTGGCTGCAGACTACATTGAACATGTCTCATTAACAAATGTGGCATGGTGGTATCTCATAGTTCCATGGTCTGGGGTTTGATTTTTACCTGTGATAACTTTCTCTTTGTAAAATTATCATGTTTTTTTTTCTGTTTTGAATTTCTTTTTCCCTGACTAAGCCAGTGTTTCCTTACCTTTTAAAGATGCAATGTTTAGGTTGCTTGCCTTCTCTAAACAGTTCATTCATTCAGCTGTTTTTATTGCTGTGCATTAAGTCATGGCTAACAAGGGGTCTCCAATGATCATTACACTTACCAAGTTAACAAATGAGTAAGCATGTCTGCATGTTAAGTTTCATAATTAACTGCTTCAGTTGTTACTGTTTACTGATAAAACTACATATTTTAATGCAAAATGTTTGTTTGCACTGATGCATCTTTTTTTTCTGCACTGCAGCTTCTGATTTCAGGTCCTACCATTATCCTTGTTGTTTCCACCCTCTGTGGTTTGCATCATGTCATTGCCTCTCTGATGTGATCCCCCTCAAGACGGGTCTCCCTTCTTGCAAAGCCGTATATATATGGGGGCTCTCCAATTTCCTATGCAGTGGCTTACACCCCATAGAATCTGCAAACACTACAAATGTGCCAGGGCCAGCTGAAGAGCAATCATACTGTGTCTCACTATGGGTTTTTCTCTAAGGCCAACCTCCCACTGAGGTGCTGTCTGATGTCATGACAGGAGGGCATGCAATGGTACAAGAAAAATACTGCTTCACCCTGCTGACACATCTCTCAAATGCTGCCCCTCTAATATATAAAACTAGGCTACATGCACAGAAATAATATCACTGGCATTGCCTGTGCCTTACCCATGTTTCGTAGTATGCCCCCACCCTTTCCCCTGGAAGAGATGAGCAGTTTCTGTCTCATCATTCCTCTTCCCCCATGCCAGCTACAGCAGGTGTCTCATTTCTCTTCCCCCATGCCAGCTATGGCAGATGTCTCCTCATTCATCTTCCTTCATGTCAGCTATGGCAAGTTACTCATCATTCCTCTTCCCCCATGCCAGCTATGGCAGGTGTCTCATCATTCCTCTTCCCCCATGCCAGGTATGGCAGGTGTCTCATTATTCGTCTTCCCCATGCCAGCTACGGAGGTGCTCCAGTCATTAAATTAATGTGGGTCACCTGGATCATAGTCATGTATTTATCCCTCTTTGATACCATTGGCTAATCTTAGTACTCTGGAAGAGAGCATCTGGAAACCTCTTTTTTCCTCCTTTCACCCACCCACAGTGCTCTATTTATTTTGTGAGAGTACAATGATACCGTGCTTGGACTAACAATAAACTGCAATGGCAAAAAACAGCTCTATAGTGAGAAGGGCACAAGTGGGCACACTTTTTAGTTCTTGTTAATTGTTAAGACTCACAGGCACCTGTGTTTAGGGAGAAATGAGGAATATAGATCTAGTCAAGTAACCTACGCTGAGCAAAAAAGTATGTAAATGGAGACAGTGGAAATTAAATTCAGGGCAGCACAATAGTTTATTTATAGTTAATTGCCTCAAAAAGCTAAGCTGATACTGTAGGACAAGTTAAACCTCTGCTGGCTTATTTATATAGTTTACAGATCAGCATAAAAACAGAACTGTCAGAACCTAATAATAAATAAATTCAAAACAAATGATGTTGTTGTATTCAGTTATTTTTTAATTATGATAATTTTGATACATAAACTGTGAACTTTAGAGCCATCTAATGGAACAGATGCATGTGGATGTGACACATATTACAACATGCACAGGGCATGTTGCATGAGGTCATTACTTCCTGCCCACTCTATAATGAATAGACTCTCAAGAAAAAAAAATCTTAAAACTGCGTAAAGACTGAAATTCCAGTAGCTGATAAGATAACTTGGCTGCACTCTCCTTCAACCACTGCTAATGACTCCTCCTCTGTTTCTACAAGTAAACTGCCAAAAACATGTCAAATTCTGAATGAATAAAGGGCACGGCTGTAACCAAAAATAAAAAGAAGCAAAGGAATATGGGATCACGCATCTGATTTTAATTGCCTTAAGTTTGTTTATTTCCAAGTTTTTCTATATTGTGAAAAAAAGTGTGTGTGTGTGTGTGTGTGTGTGTGTGTGTGTGTGTGTGTGTGTGTGTGTGTGTGTGTGTGTGTATGTATATACTTATATATATATATATATATATATATATATATATATATATATATATATATGTGTGTGTGTGTGTGTGTGCGTATTAGGCCATGGTATACAATTCACTCAGTTGAACTTTAATGTAATGCTGACATAGTGTGAAACCACAAAATCACAGCTATCAAAACAAGATAGTCGTAAGACAAAATGTAAGTGTGCCGACTTGTGGTGCAACACTCAAGACAAAGCAAACTACTACTTTGATTGAGTTAATTCAGTTAGTTGCACAAGTGGGAGGAACTAGATTAGAGCCACTGTGTACATAATAGTCCTTTGTACTTCTGCTGAAGATAAAAAAGTATGATGTAGAGTTTTGTTTTATGTAAGAAGTATGATGTGGAGTTGAGATAAGGGAGATCGTTAGGGGAGGAAGTGGAGTTTGACAGAAACATTAGAGAAGCACAAGTATTTCAATTAGTTCAGGATGTGAACTTTTCCTTGGTAAGCAATGGTTGCTACAGACTGTGGCATATTCATATTTTTATTTTTTACCATTTAAGATATCTATTTCATTCCAGGTCAAGTACATTAAACTGCAATTTATTTTTAGGTGAATATTGGATGGTAATGCCAGTGATTTCTAGTAGCAGTGCTTTAAAACTGATTTCTTGATGGACAAGATAGACTCATATGTAATGTATATATGTATAAGCACAGTAGTGCAGGGGTTAGCATTGTTGTTTCTGAGCAAAAGGTTCTCTGGTTTGATTCTCAGTTGGGGCCGTTTCTGTGTGGAGTCTGCATATCCTCCCTGTGTAAGTGTGTATTTTCTCAGGGTGGTACAGTTTCCTCCCACATTCCAAAGTCATGAAGTAGCTGAAATGGGCACTCTAAACTGCCTGGATGTATGAGTGTGTGTACATTTTGTATGGAAGAATAACTGGCGATATTGTACTTGAGGGCCTCACCAAATGCGCAGTAACAAGCCCCGCCCAAAACCCACCCCCGTGCTATTTCGTAATCGGGCACTAATGAATATGCATTCCCTCAATAGCGACACTAGCATATGTTTCTAGTATGCAGAATCTAGTGCTATCCAATAAACCAATATAGTTTATATAGCTATGTTCTTTGGTACTTTATACTGTGCGATGTTACTGATAGTTCTAATTCTTATAGACTATCTGACAGTGCTGACTTTATTGTTTCTCCAAGTAAAATATCGCCTTAAAGTTCTAAGTTTAAGAGCAATATTTTAAAAAATTGCCCTTATTTTGGATGGCCTTTGACCCACTTTTATTTATGGCTTTGTCCAGATTTCTTGCTCTAAAAG
This sequence comes from Protopterus annectens, assembly GCF_019279795.1. NCBI lineage: Eukaryota > Metazoa > Chordata > Ceratodontiformes > Protopteridae > Protopterus > Protopterus annectens. The sequence continues at coordinate 426,083,660 of NC_056737.1, forward strand.
GTTGAGCGGTATATGTGTGTCATTATTTATTGACTTCAACCCTCAACGGTTTGCAGAAAACCACCAATTTTATGAGGAAAACACCAAAAATAGGCAGAAATCTGGACAGTTGAAAAGTAAGAGTCCACTACGAAAACACATGGGAAGGTGCAATGACTATGACAATCCAGCACAATGGGGGTTGCTATCCATGTTTCAAGAAAGCGTTACAACTTTTTGAAGTAATGTCGTTTTCTGTCAGCGTTTTTTATACGTCCTAGCAAATGTCACAAAAGTATTGAGTGCGACTTTGTTCTCACTTTTATAAAACTAGGAACAAGCGTGAAGGGTGCAGACTTATTTCTAGGAACATGGACGATGATCATCATTTGTATTTAGTTTGTGTGTGTGTGTAGCAGTCGTGGATTTAATGCACATATGATTATTAACCTTAATCTGTAAGAGGAGAAACTAGGGCTGTCAGCTGATTAGAATGCCATGTCAATCATGGCTTATTACATATGCAGACCTGGTCGTCAATCATTTGCGACATG